>NW_027443342.1:0-49023 GCF_048569485.1 Anomaloglossus baeobatrachus | reverse complement strand
GCTATATAACGAAAATTAATAAGAAAAGAAAGAGAAAGGTATATATCCCCATCAGCAGTCAGTGTCCACCGTGCTCCCAGATGGAAAAGGAGAGGTTGGCAACTGGAAGGTTCGGTGGAGGATACAGAGCTGTGTGGCTATGAAACTAATAGTAGCCTGAACCAAGTTAGACGCCACTGGGATCTTGAGACTGGGAGCCCTGTTAGCGTCACAGGGTCCACACGCCCACCCAGCCCAGGAACTCCCTGTTAACATCACAGGGGCCATTCAGTACGCTGACCGTGTGCATTGGGGCCACACCTGTGAACAGCAGGCGCATCAGCAGCAGCAGGCCTGTTAATGCCACTGGGCTGCACAAGCAGGACTTGTAGGACAGGAGCTGGTCTTAACCGTTCTGCGTTACCAACTGTGGTGGCGGCCTGCATCGACGCCCTATCCCTGCCTACCTCTGGCCTAAAGCCGCAATGGGTTCAACACATGGAGGTGTGCTCTTTCGGAGCATAATAGAAGACTGCGCACCTCCTTGTTGTCTCCAGCCCCTTCTATAACCTGGGTCTGCCCCAAACAAGGGTGGACCACAATGCACCTCCTGGAGACAAAAGCAGAGTGATACGTCATGAGTGGCATAACTAGCGTCCTATTTGGAACCGCAACTTCAATGATGACCTCATGGCTGTCATGACCCAAACACCTCACCAGTCATCATCTGACCATCAATAATGAGGTGACAAGTCATAGGGGCAGGCCTCTGCAAGCAATTTGGGAGTGGCCTGGCCACATCGTCAGGACACCTGATGCCCTGTGGTCTAAATTGGCCCCCCACATCAGGGGCAGGGCCAAAGAGTTCATTACCGGACCTAGTTTCTGATGCAGTAAGTGCCTGACCATGGTCAGTTGCATGAAATACAGTCTCTGAAAAAAGACTATCAGCTTTAGCATGGTGTCTATGCACAACACAGGACTTAGACCCGGCACGGAGTGCAAGTACGGGAGCATGCGCTGTAGCCCGAAATGAAGACTTAGCCTCAGGAATGGCACAGTCAGGCTGAGCATACTCACTAGGCGAAACACTGGAGTTAGGCTGCGGCTGGGGTAAATCGGCACACGCATGCGCACTAGCTGCCTCTCCACACTTAGACGTGGAGGAGAAAGCAGCCAGCTGGACAACCTGAGGCACAGGCCTAAATGGCAGCTGATGCCTGGGCGCAACTGAAACCGCAGCAGGCTGCTTGCGTTTAAGGCGTCACCGTTTTGTAACAACAAATAAAAGAACAGGTGTACTTCTTCCCATGGATAATCTGATATGATCCCTTTTTTTATGGACACGACCATCGCTAACAAATGTAGATGAGGCCAAATCAGCAGCTGCTTCAATGGATCTGAATTGCTCCTCCACCCCAATTTCAAGATCCCAAATACTCCATTCCTCTGTGGTGTCAATCCAATCGCACTTGCTTCCTAACAGCTCTCAAGTTTCCACCAGCCCTGCTGAGTATGGGGTGACAGAGATGGTTGAGTTTGCATAGCTGTTCAGTCGCACTATAGCCTGGGAATCAGAGGTCTGCTCCAAAGCTGCAATGAGTACAGACAAGGAAGTTATTATTATTTTTATTATTATTAATTTATAGAGCACCATTGATTCCATGGTGCTGTACATGAGAAGGGGGTTACATACAGAATACATATACAAGTAACTATAGACAGACTGGTACAGAGGGAAGAGGGCCCTGCCCTTGTGGGATTACATTCTAAAGGATTTTTGGGAGGAGACAGTAGGAGTTGTTTAGGTTGAGCGTCAAGTACGTATGGTGGTGGTGTCATTGAAGTTATAGTCATTTCTGAACAGATGAGTTTTCAGATTCAGTTTGAAGCTTGCGTGTGTAGCAGATAATCTAACGTGTTGAGGTAGCGAGTTCCATGAGACAGGGGAAATGATCTGCGCAGATAGCCTGAAGCTTTGTTACTGGGATCCAGGCCCCGATGAAGAAGGTGCTGAGCCTAATCTACACCCTCATTTCCAAAAAGTAAATCCTCCTGGTGGAGACAATGGGGAACATGATGAGGAGAACAGATACCTGATTGGAAGGACAACTTTACTATTCGGTCAGGGCAGGAAGAGGTTGTCTCGGAGGACTCAGGACGAGGGGAATGAAAACACACAGGGTTATTGATGAGGTTGGAGACAACACTTACTGTCAAACCAAAGTCAGCCAGTCAATGAGGTCAGCAGAGGAGGTGGAGGAGGATGCTACTGACGACGAGGTTACGTTGCGTCTTCCTGGCCAGAGACAAAGTACTGGAAGCACGTCAACAACTGAATCCTGGACTACAACTTTGACTCTGAGCAGATGTCGTGTTGGCTATGCAGGTCGCATGGGCTGTAAGCCTTTCCTAGCCTGTGAATTTTTGGACATCGCAAAGGATCACCAAAGTCATGGAATCTGTAAGATTTGTCAACAATCTGTAAGTAGAAGGCAAAAACTCACACTTTTGAGTACTTCCTCCATGAAGTATCACATGGATATGAATTGACAGCGTGAAGGTGTATTGCTCAGCTTTAGCAACTGTCAACGCAATATGCTTATTTGCCGTTCATTGCATGCATTGTTGCAGACTACACACAAGGGGCTGTTGTTTTTTTGGATCTGCCTTTGGTCACTATAGCAATAGAAAATTGCTCTTCGGGGGTGGACTTGGAGATGCTGTCTATGAACAGAAGGAAAAGCTAAAGGTGTGTGTTACAGCAAGGAGCCACCGCGGAAACACTTCGTTCAATTGTCAGGGGAGTTGTGTTGTACTTTGATGATGAGCACTGTAACGTCAGTGAGCAGCATCCTGTGCCACAGACCAACAATCTTACGGTGCTGTCTATACTGTTTATCGTGAGAGGAGTGTAAAGTCTGTATTTCTGGCAACTGGACATCACAGTACCCGGGTACGGTAGGCTATGCACAGACAATAATGCGGGCACGCAACACTTTGTTTTATTAGCAAAACACATATCTGTTCTGGGTAGGCCGACTATATAGACAATAAGACTTGCTGCCTCTGCACTGTCAAATTGTCACGTACAGTTTAAATCATAGAGGGACAGCAACACATGTTTGCATTGACTGTTGCTTTTCAAGATTTCCATGACTGTGTTGCAGAGCTGTGTGGTTTGCATTCACACTGTTATAATCTGCATTATCTGTGAGGCTTCAGCTAACAAGGGTATTCAGGGGGGGTCATGTGTTTTGTCTATGTTTAGGTAGATAACTTGGAAGCTCTTGTGATGCGCCACTGGTAAGTCGTGTTCGCACACACACACACACACGCACAAACACACAATTACTGCTACACAGAGGGATTAGCAGGTAGTAGGCAACAGAATAGATTGTTCAATTATTTTAATTGTATGCATGGTTCTTATTGTTTGTTTTGGTAAAGTTAAACAATCATTTATCAACCCAACTGCCTAGAGTCCTTTTCCTTTTGCCTGGTTTTGCTGCATACTGGGGAGCCCACCCTGTACACGACTTAAAATGAAGCATAAGTCGCAATGTGAATTTCACTGTGCTACAATGCGGCCTAGCGTGCCTGTGCAACCACCGCCTGCCCCATCAAGTGCATCTGCGTGCTCTTCATCCTCTGTGACTGTGGGGACAGCAGTCACACATGGTTTTTCACACTGAACTTCCACTCCTTAACCCGCAACAGGGAGTGTGATTGGCAGGTCATCACTTGTTTTGGAAGTGGAAACAGAAGGTATTGTTGAGCTGTCAGACATCGAGAGAACCATCATTGGATGCAGGCTACTTTATATCCACGCCTGCACCTTCGTCACAGATTGCCTGGACTACCTGCAGTTAATAATTGCATTCCAGAAATGGAAAGGAGTGTAGAATGCACATGTGTTGTACCTTGCTTGGCAGCAAAGGAACACTAACTTAGTATTCCAGACAATTTTAGGAAGGCAGAAAAAGAGTCAGCTCTTTGTGCAAATTAAATAGCGTGGCAAAAGTGGACAGATGGGTACAGTGGCCGTGTTCTGTGGGTACCAGGACAGTAAAAGAAGGCCTCACTTTCTATCCCTCCTAATGATCAAATGCAGCAAGGAATTCCCTGAGTTTGCTATAAAATTAGCATAGCAAAATGTGCATGAGGGTAGAATGCAGAGGTGCTTGAGATTGCTTGGCACAAGTGGCACAATAAAGGAGTCCTACAGGCATTTTTTGTATACCACTAAGTTGCAGTATTTTTTGCTATCATTATAGCTTATTAAAAACAGAGCAGGAGGGTGTCATGCAGAGGTGCTAGAAATAGCTTGGCACCAGTGGGGCACTAATGGAATACAACAGCCAGTTCTATGATGCCACTAAATGGCAGTATTTTTTGCTATCATTATAGCTTATTAAAAACAGAGCAGGAGGGTGTCATGCAGAGGTGCTGCACATAGATTTGCACCAGTGGGGCACTAATGGAGTACAACAGCCACTTCTTGTATGCCACTAAGTTTACTCAATTTTTGGTATTATAATGTATTAGTAACAATGAGTTTGAGTGTGCAATGCAGGCAGATGTGCTGCAAATATCTTTGCACTAGTGGGACTATACAAAAGTCCAATAGCCACGTTTAGGATACCACTAGGTACACTGAGTGTTTGCTAGTATAATGGCTTAGTTATAATGAGTTTGAGTGTGCAATGCAGGCAGACGTGCTGCAAATATCTTTGCACTAGTGGGACTAGACAAAAGTCCAATAGCCACGTTTAGGATGCCACTAGGTTCACTGAGTGTTTGCTAGTATAATGGCTTAGTAACAATGAGTTTGAGTGTGCAATGCAGGCAGACGTGCTGCAAATATCTTTGCACTAGTGGGACTATACAAAAGTCCAATAGCCACGTTTAGGATGCCACTAGGTACACTGAGTGTTTGCTAGTATAATGGCTTAGTTATAATGAGTTTGAGTGTTCAATGCAGGCAAACGTGCTGCAAATATCTTTGCAATAGTGGGACGATACAGACGTCCAATAGCCACGTTTAGGATACCACTAGGTACACTGAGTGTTTGCTAGTATAATGGCTTAGTAACAATGAGTTTGAGTGTGCAATGCAGGCAGACGTGCTGCAAATATCTTTGCACTAGTGGGACGATACAGAAGTCCAACAGCCACGTTTAGGATGCCACTAGGTATACTGAGTGTTTGCTAGTATAATGGCTTAGTAACAATGAGTTTGAGTGTGCAATGCAGGCAGACGTGCTGCAAATATCTTTGCACTAGTGGGACTATACAAAAGTCCAATAGCGGCGTTTAGGATGCCACTGGGTACACTGAGTGTTTGCTAGTATAATGGCTTAGTTATAATGAGTTTGAGTGTGCAATGCAGGCAGACGTGCTGCAAATATCTTTGCACTACTGGGACGATACAGAAGTCCAACAGCCACGTTTAGGATGACACTAGGTACACTCAGTGTTTGCTAGTATAATGGCTTAGTTATAATGAGTTTGAGTGTGCAATGCAGGCAGAGGTGCTACAAATATCTGTGCACTACTGGGACTATACAGAAGTCCAATAGCCACGTTTAGGATGCCACTAGGTACACTCAGTGTTTGCTAGTATAATGGCTTAGTTATAATGAGTTGGAGTGTGCAGAGGACAGGAGGGTACAGTGCCAGGATTGTGGGGCTCTGGGTAGAGGAATGGAAGCCTGCCTTTCTATTCCCTCCTAATGGGGAAATGCAGCGACAAAATCCCTGACCTTAGCTACACAGACGCTGTCTCTGTTTTCAGGACCTGTCACCTATAGCTCTGACCCTGCCGGTACGAGCCCTTAAAAGGACTGATAGAAAGTGCTATCCCTAAGCTGTCTAGCGCTGTGTATGGAGCGTATACAGCAGTATCGGCGATAGGACTCAGGACGGAGCTGCGCCAGTGATGTCTGACACCAAGGACGCAGAAGGCAGATAATGGCGTGCTGGAGGAAAATGTCCGGTTTTATAATGCAGGGACATGTGACATGGACATCCTATCACACATGCCGTTGCTTCTCTGGCTAAAAGTCCACTTAGCTGTGTGTGTGTCTGGGATTGGCTGACATAATGGCCCTCCCCACTACACGCGCGCGCTTAGGGAAGGAAGACAAGGAAAAAAAAAAAACAGGAGTGATCTGAAGGCGCTGTTCACGCATACTATACACTGAAATTTCATAATAGTGTGAGTCACAGAGTGACTTACACTATTACAGCGGAAAGCCAGCTAGGAATTAGCTGTTTTTTGCTCCTAGAACTGTTCTCGAACGTTTCTAGAACTATCGAGCTTTTGCAAAAAGCTCGAGTTCTAGTTCGATCTAGAACAGGCCCCAAAATCACTCGAGCGTAGAACTGGAGAACCTCGAACCTCGCTCAACTCTAGTCTTCACCAGGAAGTGTCACTTTCGTTTCTTAGCTCCTGTCTGACTAGAGCTTTTCTTCTGCTTCTCTTTCTTGTCTGCCTCCTGCAGACCTCCTCCTCCTTCCACTCACTCTCTTCAACTTCCTACACTTGACCTTCCTTTCTCTGACTGCACTCTGGTGGTTCCTCCCACCTCCCCAGTTGCTAAGCTGTACCCTATAGGAGCAGGGAAGGGTCTTACGGCCCCTCCCAGCATGCAGCATGGGAGGGTTGCTGCCACTATCCCTGGTCCCAGTGTGTACCTAACAATGGGTGTTGTGTAGATTTGCTTGGGGACCGGCGCTCACTCCTTTCCTTACCCAGAATGGGACATCACACCGCTGGATGGGGTGCAATGTCCTGTGGCGACGGAAGCCTCAGGGGCGCCACACTTGCCCATAAGACCACTTTAGCTTTTGAGCTGGGTAGTGTTATGGGTAATTTTAGACCTCTGGATGTTATGGAGTTTGTACAAAATGTTTCAAAACTGGCCACAAAGCAGGGAATATGTCATACTACCAAAATACCTAGAATTCATCTGAAAACTCCTTGCCGCTACCAGGCCGTTGTTTTCCTGGTCCAGATGGACTTTGGAAACTCTTTGCAGTACTTGTGAGCTCCCCATACCCAGGAGCCAGCTATTGTCAATCTCTGGCTTCACCGGTGATGATCTTATACCACTTCAGTGCATCGGCCATTGACTACCTACATCTGACACGAAGGCATTGTTGGGACTTCAATGCTGCAAGCCATTCTCACATGCCTGGGCAGGACCACCGGCTTGGTGGCAATGGATTTCAAGTGATGATTTACAAGGTAAAGTAATAATGTATTGTATTCCCTCCTCTGTGTCCATTTCTTAAAACCCTGTACAACGTACAATGTACCTATGACTTCTGCCCAGAAAATCATCACTGCAGGCCACTTGAAGACTGATGGCATTATCTGAGTGGTGCAATGAGAATGATGGGTGATTTATGAGGCAAGTAATCATTTTTGGTTATTCTCTTAAAACTATAGTTATAACTTATGTACAAAACATTGGTCAGGCACATTCAATTCAATAACAATAATCAAATGTATAAGTAAAAAATATGGTAACGCTAGCTTTAGACATTCGTGATGACAACATACTACTGGATCTTTAGCAAATTTAGAAGCTAAAACTGGGTAAGCTATACAATCTTCAAGATTACGTTTACTACTATGACTTAACCTTATTATCCGAAATGACAGTGTCACTTTGCTTGATAATTCGGTCTTAAAGTCGGGATATTAAACAAGCTAAATCTTTCTTTGTACCCATTACTGTGCTTTATAAAAAAGACAAGTATGACATTTCACTCTCAGCTCCTTTTCGTAGTTTAAGAGCAATAGATCAGACACACCTAGCAAAAGCATCTACAAAACTGATCAGCCTCCTCCATAACCCCTCTAAGCTGTCCATTCCATCTCCAAGAGAGGTGTGTTTTATGCACTTGTAAGCATAAAAATGGTGGGTCCATTTGCTCTTAAATTAAGAAAGCACATATTAATGTCTTCTTTGCACATAGGACCCCTTTAGCTTTTGAGCTGGGTAGTGGTATGGGTAATTTTAGACCTCTAGATGTTATGGAGTTTGTACAAAATGTTTCAAAACTGGCCACAAAGCAGGGAATATGTCACACTACCAAAATATCTAGAATGCATCTGAAAACTCTTTGCCGCTACCAGGCCGTTGTTTTCCTGGTCCAGATGGACATTGGAAACTGTTTGCAGTACTTGTGAGCTCCCCATACCCAGGTGACAGCTATTCACAATCGCTGGCATCACCGGTGATGATCTTATACCACTTCAGTGGATCGGCCATTGACTACCTACATATGTCCCGAAGGCATTGTTGGGACTTCAATGCTGCAAGCCATTCTCACAATCCCCGGCAGGACCATCGAGTTGGTGGTAATGGATTTCAAGTGATGATTTACAAGGTAAAGTAATAATGTGTTGTATTCCCTCCTCTGTGTCTATTTCTTAAAAATCTGTACAACGTAAAATGTACCTATGACTTCTGCCCAGAAAATCATCACTGCAGGCCGCTTGAAGACTGATGGCATTATCTGAGTGGTGCAATGAGAATGATGGGTGATTTATGAGGCAAGTAATCATTTTTGGTTATTCCCTTAAAACTATAGTTATAACATATGTACAGAACATTGGTCAGGCACATTCAATTCAATACCAATAAACAAAAGTATAAGTAAAAAACATGGTAACCCTAGCTTTAGACATTCATGATGACAACATACTACTGGACCTTTAGCCAATTTAGAAGCTAAAACTGGATAAGCTATACAACCATCAAGATTACTTTTACTACTATGACTTAACCTTATTATCCAAAATGACAGTGTCACTTTGCTTGATAATTCGGTCTTAAAGTCGGGTTATTAAACAAGCTAAATCTTTCTTTGTACCAAATATGGTGCTTTATAAAAAAGACAAGTATGACATTTCCCTCTCAGCTCCTTTTCGTAGTTTAAGAGCAAATAGATCAGACAAACCTAGCAAAAGCATCGAAAAAACTGATCAGCCTCCTCCATAACCCCTCTAAGCTGTCCATTCCATCTCCAAAAGTGGTGTGTTTTATGCACTTGTAAGCATAAAAATAGTCAGTCCATTTGCTCTTAACTTAAGAAAGCACATATTAATGTCTTCTTTGCCCATAGGACCCCTTTAGCTTTTGATCTGGGTAGTGTTATGGGTAATTTTAGACCTCTGGATGTTATGGAGCTTGTACAAAATGTTTCAAAACTGGCCACAAAGCAGGGAATATGTCACACTACCAAAATACCTAGAATTTATCTGAAAACCCCTTGCCACTACCAGGCCGTTGTTTTCCTGGTCCAGATGGAGTTTGGAAACTGTTTGCAGTACTTGTGAGCTCCCCATACCCAGGTGACAGCTATTGACAATCGCTGGCTTCACCGGTGATGATCTTATACCACTTCAGTGCATCGGCCATTGACTACCTACATCTGTCCCGAAGGCATTGTTGGGACTTCAATGCTGCAAGCCATTCTCACAAGCCCCGGCAGGACCATCGGGTTGGTGGCAATGGATTTCAAGTGATAATTTACAAGGTAAAGTAATAATGTGTTGTAATCCCTCCTCTGTGTCCATTTCTTAAAACCCTCTACAACGTAAAATGTACCTATGACTTCTGCCCAGAAAATCATCACTGCAGGCCACTTGAAGACTGATGGCATTAACTGAGTGGTGCAAAGAGAATGATGGGTGATTTATGAGGCAAGTAATCATTTTTGGTTATTCCCTTAAAACTATAGTTATAACATATGTACAGAACATTGGTCAGGCACATTCAATTCAATAACAATAATTAAATGTATAAGTAAAAAACATGGTAACTCTAGCTTTAGACATTCGTGATGACAGCATACTACTGGATCTTTAGCAAATTTAGAAGCTAAAACTGGATAAGCTATACAATCTTCAAGATTACTTTTACTACTATGACTTAACCTTATTATCCAAAATGACAGTGTCACTTTGCTTAATAATTCGGTCTTAAAGTCGTGATATTAAACAAGCTAAATCTTTCTTTGTACCCATTACTGTGCTTTATAAAAAAAGACAAGTATGACATTTCCCTCTCAGCTCCTTTTCGTTGTTTAAGAGCAAATAGATCAGACACACCTAGCAAAAGCATCTAAAAAACTGATCAGCCTCCTCCATAACCCCTCTAAGCTGTCCATTCCATCTCCAAGAGAGGTGTGTTTTATGCACTTGTAAGCATAAAAATGGTGGGTCCATTTGCTCTTAACTTAAGAAAACACATATTAATGTCTTCTTTGCCCATAGGACCCCTTTAGCTTTTGAGCTGGGTAGTGTTACGGGTAATTTTAGACCTCTGGATGTTATGGAGTTTGTACAAAATGTTTCAAAACTGGCCACAAAGTAGGGAATGTGTCACACTACCAAAATACCTAGAATTCATCTGAAAACTCCTTGCCGCTACCAGGACATTGTTTTCCTGGTCCAGATGGACTTTGGAAACTGTTTGCAGTACTTGTGATCTCCCCATACCCAGGTGACAGCTATTGACAATCGCTGGCTTCACCGGTGAATATCTTATACCACTTCAGTGCATCGGCCATTGACTACCTACATCTGTCCCGGAGGCATTGTTGGGACTTCAATGCTGCAAGCCATTCTCACAATCCCCGGCAGGACCATCGGGTTGGTGGCAATGGATTTCAAGTGATGATTTACAAGGTAAAGTAATAATGTGTTATAATCCCTCATCTGTGTCCATTTCTTAAAACCCTTTACAACGTATAATATACCTATGACTTCTGCCCAGAAAATCATCACTGCAGGCCACTTGAAGACTGATGGCATTATCTGAGTGGTGCAATGAGAATAATGGGTGATTTGTGAGGCAAGTAATCATTTTTGGTTATTCCCTTAATACTATAGTAATTACTTATGTACAGAACATTGGTCAGGCACATTCAATTCAATAACAATAAACAAATGTATTAGTAAAAAACATGGTAACTCTCGCTTTAGACATTCGCAATGACAACATACTACTGGATCTTTAGCAAATTTAGAAGCTAAAACTGGATAAGCTATACAATCTTCAAGATTACGTTTACTACTATGACTTAACCTTATTATCCGAAATGACAGTGTCACTTTGCTTGATAATTCGGTCTTAAAGTCGGGATATTAAACAAGCTAAATCTTTCTTTGTACCAATTACTGTGCTTTATAAAAAAAGACAAGTATGACATTTCCCTCTCAGCTCCTTTTCGTAGTTTAAGAGCAAATAGATCAGACACACCTAGCAAAAGCATCTAAAAAACTGATCAGCCTCCTCCATAACCCCTCTAAGCTGTCCCTTCCATCTCCAAGAGAGGTGTGTTTTATGCACTTGTAAGCATAAAAATAAGGGGTCCATTTGCTCTTAACTGAAGAAAGCACATATTAATGTCTTCTTTGCCCATAGGACCCCTTTAGCTTTTGAGCTGGGTAGTGGTATGGGTAATTTTAGACCTCTGGATGTTATGGAGTTTGTACAAAATGTTTCAAAACTGGCCACAAAGCAGGGAATATGTCACACTACCAAAATACCTAGAATTCATCTGAAAACTCCTTGCCGCTACCAGGCCGTTGTTTTCCTGGTCCAGATGGACTTTGGAAACTGTTTGCAGTACTTGTGAGCTCCCCATACCCAGGTGACAGCTATTGACAATCGCTGGCTTCACCGGTGAATATCTTATACCACTTCAGTGCATCGGCCATTGACTACCTACATCTGTCCCGGAGGCATTGTTGGGACTTCAATGCTGCAAGCCATTCTCACAATCCCCGGCAGGACCATCGGGTTGGTGGCAATGGATTTCAAGTGATGATTTACAAGGTAAAGTAATAATGTATTGTATTCCCTCCTCTGTGTCCATGTCTTAAAACCCTGTACAACGTATAATGTACCTATGACTTCTGCCCAGAAAATCAACACTGCAGGCCACTTGAAGACTGATGGCATTATCTGAGTGGTGCAATGAGAATGATGGGTGATTTATGAGGCAAGTAATCATTTTTGGTTATTCCCTTAATACTATAGTTATTACTTATGTATAGAACATTGGTCAGGCACATTCAATTCAATAACAATAAAGAAATGTATTAGTAAAAAACATGGTAACTCTAGCTTTAGACATTGGTGATGACAACATACTACTGGATTTTTAGCAAATTTAGAAGCTAAAACTGGATAAGCTATACAATCTTCAAGATTACGTTTACTACTATGACTTAACCTTATTATCCAAAATGACAGTGTCACTTTGCTTGATAATTCGGTCTTAAAGTCGGGATATTAAACAAGCTAAATCTTTCTTTGTACCCATTACTGTTCTTTATAAAAAAAGACAAGTATGACATTTCCCTCTCAGCTCCTTTTCGTAATTTAAGAGCAAATAGATCAGACACACCTAGCAAAAGCATCTAAAAAACTGATCAGCCTCCTCCATAACCCCTCTAAGCTGTCCATTCCATCTCCAAGAGAGGTGTGTTTTATGCACTTGTAAGCATAAAAATGGTGGGTCCATTTGCTCTTAACTGAAGAAAGCACATATTAATGTCTTATTTGAACATAGGACCCCTTTAGCTTTTGAGCTGGGTAGTGTTACGGGTAATTTTAGACCTCTGGATGTTATGGAGTTTGTACAAAATGTTTCAAAACTGGCCACAAAGCAGGGAATATGTCACACTACCAAAATACCTAGAATTCATCTGAAAACTCCTTGCCGCTACCAGGCCGTTGTTTTCCTGGTCCAGATGGACTTTGGAAACTGTTTGCAGTACTTGTGAGCTCCCCATACCCAGGTGACAGCTATTGACAATCGCTGGCTTCACCGGTGATGATCTTATACCACTTCAGTGCATCGGCCATTGACTACCTACACCTGTCCCGAAGGCATTGTTGGGACTTCAATGCTGCAAGTCATTCTCACAATCCCCGGCAGGACCATCGGATTGGTGGCAATGGATTTCAAGTGATGATTTACAAGATAAAGTAATAATGTATTGTATTCCCTCCTCTGTGTCCCTGTCTTAAAACCCAGTACAACGTATAATGTACCTATGACTTCTGCCCAGAAAATCATCACTGCAGGCCACTTGAAGACTGATGGCATTATCTGAGTGGTGCAATGAGATGTTGGCTGATTTATGAGGCAAGTAATCATTTTTGGTTATTCCCTTAAAACTATAGTTATTAATTATGTACAGAACATTGGTCAGGCACATTCAATTCAATAAAAATAAAGAAATGTATTAGTAAAAAACATGGTAACTCTAGCTTTAGACATTGGTGATGACAACATACTACTGGATCTTTAGCAAATTTTGAAGCTAACACTGGATAAGCTATACAATCTTCAAGATTACGTTTACTACTATGACTTAACCTTATTATCCGAAATGACAGTGTCACTTTGCTTGATAATTCGGTCTTAAAGTCGTGATATTAAACAAGCTAAATCTTTCTTTGTTCCCATTACTGTGCTTTATAAAAAAAGACAAGTATGACATTTCCCTCTCAGCTCCTTTTCGTAGTTTAAGAGCAAATAGATCAGACACACCTAGCAAAAGCATCTAAAAAACTGATCAGCCTCCTCCATAACCCCTCTAAGCTGTCCATTCCATCTCCAAGAGAGGTGTGTTTTATGCACTTGTAAGCATAAAAATGGTGGGTCCATTTGCTCTTAACTGAAGAAAGCACATATTAATGTCTTCTTTGCCCATAGGACCCCTTTTGCTTTGGAGCTGGGTAGTGTTACGGGTAATTTTAGACCTCTGGATGTTATGGAGTTTGTACAAAATGTTTCAAAACTGGCCACAAAGCAGGGAATATGTCACACTACCAAAATACCTAGAATTCATCTGAAAACTCCTTGCCGCTACCAGGCCGTTGTTTTCCTGGTCCAGATGGACTTTGGAAACTGTTTGCAGTACTTGTGAGCTCCCCATACCCAGGGGACAGCTATTGACAATCGCTGGCTTCACCGGTGATGATCTTATACCACTTCAGTGCATCGGCCATTGACTACCTACATCTGTCCCGAAGGCATTGTTGGGACTTCAATGCTGCAAGCCATTCTCACAATCCCCCGCAGGACCATCGGATTGGTGGCAATGGATTTCAAGTGATGATTTACAAGGTAAAGTAATAATGTGTTGTAATCCCTCATCTGTGTCCATTTCTTAAAACCCTGTACAACGTATAATGTACCTATGACTTCTGCCCAGAAAATCATCACTACAGGCCAATTGAAGACTGATGGCATTATCTGAGTGGTGCAATGAGAATGATGGGTGATTTGTGAGGCAAGTAATCATTTTTGGTTATTCCCTTAAAACTATAGTTAATACTTATGTACAGAACATTGGTCAGGCACATTCAATTCAATAACAATAAACAAATGTATTAGTAAAAAACATGGTAACTCTAGCTTTAGACATTCGTGATGACAACATACTACTGGATCTTTATCAAATTTTGAAGCTAACACTGGATAAGCTATACAATCTTCAAGATTACTTTTACTACTATGACTTAACCTTGTTATCCGAAATGACAGTGTCACTTTGCTTAATAATTCGGTCTAAAAGTCGGGATATTAAACAAGCTAAATCTTTCTTTGTACCCATTACTGTGCTTTATAAAAAAAGACAAGTATGACATTTCCCTCTCAGCTCCTTTTCGTAGTTTAAGAGCAAATAGATCAGACACACCTAGCAAAAGCATCTAAAAAACTGATCAGCCTCCTCCATAACCCCTCTAAGCTGCCCATTCCATCTCCAAGAGAGGTGTGTTTTATGCACTTGTAAGCATAAAAATGGTGGATCCATTTGCTCCTTACTTAAGAAAGCACATATTAATGTCTTCTATGCCCATAGGACCCCTTTTGCTTTGGAGCTGGGTAGTGTTACGGGTAATTTTAGACCTCTGGATGTTATGGAGTTTGCACAAAATGTTTCAAAACTGGCCACAAAGCAGGGAATATGTCACACTACCAAAATACCTAGAATTCATCTGAAAACTCCTTGCCGCTACCAGGCCATTTTTTTCCTGGTCCAGATAGACTTTGGAAACTGTTTGCAGTACTTGTGAGCTCCCCATACCCAGGTGACAGCTATTGACAATCGCTGGCTTCACCGGTGATGATCTTATACCACTTCAGTGCATCAGCCATTGACTACCTACATCTGTCCCGAAGGCATTGTTAAAACTTCAATGCTGCAAGCCATTCTCACAATCCCCGGCAGGACCATCGGGTTGGTGGCAATGGATTTCAAGTGATGATTTACAAGGTAAAGTAATAATGTGTTGTAATCCCTCCTCTGTGTCCATTTCTTAAAACCCTGTACAACGTAAAATGTACCTATGACTTCTGCCCAGAAAATCATCACTGCAGGCCACTTGAAGACTGATGGCATTATCTGAGTGGTGCAATGAGAATGATGGCTGAATTATGAGGCAAGTAATCATTTTTGGTTATTCCCTTAAAACTATAGTTATTACTTATGTACAGAACATTGGTCAGGCACATTCAATTCAATAACAATAAAGAAATGTATTAGTAAAAAACATGGTAACTCTAGCTATAGACATTGGTGATGACAACATACTACTGGATCTTTAGCAAATTTAGAAGCTAAAACTGGATAAGCTATACAATCATCAAGATTACAATTACTACTATGACTTAACCTTATTATCCAAAATGACAGTGTCACTTTGCTTGATAATTCGGTCTTAAAGTCGGGATATTAAACAAGCTAAATCTTTCTTTGTACCCATTACTGTGCTTTATAAAAAAAGACAAGTATGACATTTCCCTCTCAGCTCCTTTTCGTAATTTAAGAGCAAATAGATCAGACACACCTAGCAAAAGCATCTAAAAAACTGATCAGCCTCCTCCATAACCCCTCTAAGCTGTCCATTCCATCTCCAAGAGAGGTGTGTTTTATGCACTTGTAAGCATAAAAATGGTGGGTCCATTTGCTCCTAACTTAAGAAAGCACATATTAATGTCTTCTTTGCCCATAGGACCCCTTTAGCTTTTGAGCTGGGTAGTGGTATGGGTAATTTTGGACCTCTGGATGTTATGGAGTTTGTACAAAATGTTTCAAAACTGGCCACAAAGTAGGGAATATGTCACACTACCAAAATACCTAGAATTCATCTGAAAACTCCTTGCCGCTACCAGGCCATTGTTTTCCTGGTCCAGATGGACTTTGGAAACTGTTTGCAGTACTTGTGAGCTCCCCATACCCAGGTGACAGCTATTCACAATCGCTGGATTCACCGGTGATGATCTTATACCACTTCAGTGCATCGGCCATTGACTACCTACATCTGTCCCGGAGGCATTGTTGGGACTTCAATGCTGCAAGCCATTCTCACAATCCCCGGCAGGACCATCGGGTTGGTGGCAATGGATTTCAAGTGATGATTTACAAGGTAAAGTAATAATGTGTTGTAATCCCTCATCTGTGTCCATTTCTTAAAACCCTGTACAACGTATAATATACCTATGACTTCTGCCCAGAAAATCATCACTGCAGGCCAATTGAAGACTGATGGCATTATCTGAGTGGTGCAATGAGAATGATGGGTGATTTGTGAGGCAAGTAATCATTTTTGGTTATTCCCTTAAAACTATAGTTATAACTTATGTACAGAACATTGGTCAGGGACATTCAATTCAATAACAGTAAACAAATGTATTAGTAAAAAACATGGTAACTCTAGCTTTAGACATTCGTGATGACAACATACTACTGGATCTTTAGCAAATTTTGAAGCTAACACTGGATAAGCTATACAATCTTCAAGATTACTTTTACTACTATGACTTAACCTTATTATCCAAAATGACAGTGTCACTTTGCTTGATAATTCGGTCTAAAAGTCGGGATATTAAACAAGCTAAATCTTTCTTTGTACCCATTACTGTGCTTTATAAAAAAAAGACAAGTATGACATTTCCCTCTCAGCTCCTTTTCGTAATTTAAGAGGAAATAGATCAGACACACCTAGCAAAAGCATCTAAAAAACTGATCAGCCTCCTCCATAACCCCTCTAAGCTGTCCATTCCATCTCCAAGAGAGGTGTGTTTTATGCACTTGTAAGCATAAAAATGGTGGGTCCATTTGCTCTTAACTTAAGAAAGCACATATTAATGTCTTCTTTGCCCATAGGACCCCTTTAGCTTTGGAGCTGGGTAGTGTTACGGGTAATTTTAGACCTCTGGATGTTATGGAGTTTGTACAAAATGTTTCAAAACTGGCCACAAAGCAGGGAATATGTCTCACTACCAAAATACCTAGAATTCATCTGAAAACTCCTTGCCGCTACCAGGCCATTGTTTTCCTGGTCCAGATGGACTTTGGAAACTGTTTGCAGTACTTGTGAGCTCCCCATACCCAGCTGACAGCTATTGACAATCGCTGGCTTCACCGGTGATGATCTTATACCACTTCAGTGCATCGGCCATTGACTACCTACATCTGTCCCGAAGGCATTGTTAAAACTTCAATGCTGCAAGCCATTCTTACAAGCCCCGGCAGGACCATCGGGTTGGTGACAATGGATTTCAAGTGATGATTTACAAGGTAAAGTAATAATGTGTTGTATTCCCTCCTCTGTGTCCATTTCTTAAAACCCTGTACAACGTAAAATGTACCTATGACTTCTGCCCAGAAAATCATCACTGCAGGCCACTTGAAGACTGATGGCATTATCTGAGTGGTGCAATGAGAATGATGGCTGATTTATGAGGCAAGTAATCATTTTTGGTTATTCCCTTAAAACTATAGTTATTACTTATGTACAGAACATTGGTCAGGCACATTCAATTCAATAACAATAAACAAATGTATTAGTAAAAAACATGGTAACTCTAGCTTTAGACATTGGTGATGACAACATACTACTGGATCTTTAGCAAATTTAGAAGCTAAAACTGGATAAGCTATACAATCTTCAAGATTACTTTTACTACTATGACTTAACCTTATTATCCAAAATGACAGTGTCACTTTGCTTGATAATTCGGTCTTAAAGTCGGGATATTAAACAAGCTAAATCTTTCTTTGTACCCATTACTGTGCTTTATAAAAAAAGACAAGTATGACATTTCCCTCTCAGCTCCTTTTCGTAATTTAAGAGCAAATAGATCAGACACACCTAGCAAAAGCATCTAAAAAACTGATCAGCCTCCTCCATAACCCCTCTAAGCTGTCCATTCCATCTCCAAGAGAGGTGTGTTTTATGCACTTGTAAGCATAAAAATGGTGGGTCCATTTGCTCTTAACTTAAGAAAGAACATATTAATGTCTTCTTTGCCCATAGGACCCCTTTTGCTTTGGAGCTGGGTAGTGTTACGGGTAATTTTAGACCTCTGGATGTTACGGAGTTTGTACAAAATGTTTCAAAACTGGCCACAAAGCAGGGAATATGTCTCACTACCAAAATACCTAGAAATCATCTGAAAACTCCTTGCCGCTACCAGGCCGTTGTTTTCCTGGTCCAGATGGACCTTGGAAACTGTTTGCAGTACTTGTGAGCTCCCCATACCCAGGTGACAGCTATTGACAATCGCTGGCTTCACCGGTGATGATCTTATACCACTTCAGTGCATCGGCCATTGACTACCTACATCTGTCCCGATGGCATTGTTAAAACTTCAATGCTGCAAGCCATTCTTACAAGCCCCGGCAGGACCATCGGGTTGGTGACAATGGATTTCAAGTGATGATTTACAAGGTAAAGTAATAATGTGTTGTATTCCCTCCTCTGTGTCCATTTCTTAAAACCCTGTACAACGTAAAATGTACCTATGACTTCTGCCCAGAAAATCATCACTGCAGGCCACTTGAAGACTGATGGCATTATCTGAGTGGTGCAATGAGAATGATGGCTGATTTATGAGGCAAGTAATCATTTTTGGTTATTCCCTTAAAACTATAGTTATTACTTATGTACAGAACATTGGTCAGGCACATTCAATTCAATAACAATAAAGAAATGTATTAGTAAAAAATATGGTAACTCTAGCTTTAGACATTGGTGATGACAACATACTACTGGATCTTTAGCATACTTAGAAGCTAAAACTGGATAAGCTATACAATCATCAAGATTACGTTTACTACTATGACTTAACCTTATTATCCAAAATGACAGTGTCTCTTTGCTTGATAATTCGGTCTTAAAGTCGGGATATTAAACAAGCTAAATCTTTCTTTGTACCCATTACTGTGCTTTATAAAAAAAGACAAGTATGACATTTCCCTCTTAGCTCCTTTTCGTAGTTTAAGAGCAAATAGATCAGACACACCTAGCAAAAGCATCTAAAAAACTGATCAGCCTCCTCCATAACCCCTCTAAGCTGTCCATTTTATCTCCAAGAGAGGTGTGTTTTATGCACTTATAAGCATAAAAATGGTGGGTCCATTTGCTCTTAACTTAAGAAAGCACATATTAGTGTCTTCTTTGCCCATATGACCCCTTTAGCTTTTGAGCTGGGTAGTGGTATGGGTAATTTTAGACCTCTGGATGTTATGGAGTTTGTACAAAATGTTTCAAAACTGGCCACAAAGCAGGGAATATGTCTCACTACCAAAATACCTAGAAATCATCTGAAAACTCCTTGCCGCTACCAGGCCGTTGTTTTCCTGGTCCAGATGGACCTTGGAAACAGTTTGCAGTTATTGTGAGCTCCCCATACCCAGGTGACAGCTATTGACAATCGCTGGCTTCACCGGTGATGATCTTATACCACTTCAGTGCATCGGCCATTGACTACCTACATCTGTCCCGAAGGCATTGTTAAAACTTCAATGCTGCAAGCCATTCTTACAAGCCCCTAGAGGACCATCGGGTTGGTGACAATGGATTTCAAGTGATGATTTACAAGGTAAAGTAATAATGTGTTGTATTCCCTCCTCTGTGTCCATTTCTTAAAACCCTGTACAACGTAAAATGTACCTATGACTTCTGCCCAGAAAATCATCACTGCAGGCCACTTGAAGACTGATGGCATTATCTGAGTGGTGCAATGAGAATGATGGGTGATTTGTGAGGCAAGTAATCATTTTTGGTTATTCCCTTAAAACTATAGTTATAACTTATGTACAGAACATTGGTCAGGGACATTCAATTCAATAACAGTAAACAAATGTATTAGTAAAAAACATGGTAACTCTAGCTTTAGACATTCGTGATGACAACATACTACTGGATCTTTAGCAAATTTTGAAGCTAACACTGGATAAGCTATACAATCTTCAAGATTACTTTTACTACTATGACTTAACCTTATTATCCAAAATGACAGTGTCACTTTGCTTGATAATTCGGTCTAAAAGTCGGGATATTAAACAAGCTAAATCTTTCTTTGTACCCATTACTGTGCTTTATAAAAAAAGACAAGTATGACATTTCCCTCTCAGCTCCTTTTCGTAATTTAAGAGGAAATAGATCAGACACACCTAGCAAAAGCATCTAAAAAACTGATCAGCCTCCTCCATAACCCCTCTAAGCTGTCCATTCCATCTCCAAGAGAGGTGTGTTTTATGCACTTGTAAGCATAAAAATGGCGGGTCCATTTGCTCTTAACTTAAGAAAGCACATATTAATGTCTTCTTTGCCCATAGGACCCCTTTAGCTTTGGAGCTGGGTAGTGTTACGGGTAATTTTAGACCTCTGGATGTTATGGAGTTTGTACAAAATGTTTCATAACTGGCCACAAAGCAGGGAATATGTCTCACTAACAAAATACCTAGAATTCATCTGAAAACTCCTTGCCGCCACCAGGCCATTGTTTTCCTGGTCCAGATGGACCTTGGAAACTGTTTGCAGTACTTGTGAGCTCCCCATACCCAGGTGACAGCTATTGACAATCGCTGGCTTCACCGGTGATGATCTTATACCACTTCAGTGCATCGGCCATTGACTACCTACATCTGTCCCGATGGCATTGTTAAAACTTCAATGCTGCAAGCCATTCTTACAAGCCCCGGCAGGACCATCGGGTTGGTGACAATGGATTTCAAGTGATGATTTACAAGGTAAAGTAATAATGTGTTGTATTCCCTCCTCTGTGTCCATTTCTTAAAACCCTGTACAACGTAAAATGTACCTATGACTTCTGCCCAGAAAATCATCACTGCAGGCCACTTGAAGACTGATGGCATTATCTGAGTGGTGCAATGAGAATGATGGCTGATTTATGAGGCAAGTAATCATTTTTGGTTATTCCCTTAAAACTATAGTTATTACTTATGTACAGAACATTGGTCAGGCACATTCAATTCAATAACAATAAACAAATGTATTAGTAAAAAACATGGTAACTCTAGCTTTAGACATTCGTGATGACAACATACTACTGGATCTTTAGCAAATTTAGAAGCTAAAACTGGATAAGCTATACAATCTTCAAGATTACTTTTACTACTATGACTTAACCTTATTATCCAAAATGACAGTGTCACTTTGCTTGATAATTCGGTCTTAAAGTCGGGATATTAAACAAGCTAAATCTTTCTTTGTACCCATTACTGTGCTTTATAAAAAAAGACAAGTATGACATTTCCCTCTCAGCTCCTTTTCGTAATTTAAGAGCAAATAGATCAGACACACCTAGCAAAAGCATCTAAAAAACTGATCAGCCTCCTCCATAACCCCTCTAAGCTGTCCATTCCATCTCCAAGAGAGGTGTGTTTTATGCACTTGTAAGCATAAAAATGGTGGGTCCATTTGCTCTTAACTTAAGAAAGCACAAATTAGTGTCTTCTTTGCCCATAGGACCCCTTTAGCTTTTGAGCTGGGTAGTGGTATGGGTAATTTTAGACCTCTGGATGGTATGGAGTTTGTACAAAATGTTTCAAAACTGGCCACAAAGTAGGGAATATGACACACTACCAAAATACCTAGAATTCATCTGAAAACTCCTTGCCACTACCAGGCCATTGTTTTCCTGGTCCAGATGGACTTTGGAAACTGTTTGCAGTACTTGTGAGCTCCCCATACACAGGTGACAGCTATTGACAATCGCTGGCTTCACCGGTGATGATCTTATACCACTTCAGTGCATCGGCCATTGACTACCTACATCTGTCCCAGAGGCATTGTTGGGACTTCAATGCTGCAAGCCATTCTCACAATCCCCGGCAGGACCATCGGGTTGGTGGCAATGGATTTCAAGTGATGATTTACAAGGTAAAGTAATAATGTGTTGTAATCCCTCATCTGTGTCCATTTCTTAAAACCCTGTACAACATATAATATACCTATGACTTCTGCCCAGAAAATCATCACTGCAGTCCAATTGAAGACTGATGGCATTATCTGAGTGGTGCAATGAGAATGATGGGTGATTTATTAGGCAAGTAATCATTTTTGGTTATTCCCTTAATACTATAGTTATTACTTATGTACAGAACATTGGTCAGGCACATTCAATTCAATAACAATAAACAAATGTATTAGTAAAAAACATGGTAACTCTAGCTTTAGACA
This sequence comes from Anomaloglossus baeobatrachus, assembly GCF_048569485.1. NCBI lineage: Eukaryota > Metazoa > Chordata > Amphibia > Anura > Aromobatidae > Anomaloglossus > Anomaloglossus baeobatrachus. The sequence goes on along the minus strand of NW_027443342.1, from coordinate 26,506 downwards.
TTCGTAATGACAACATACTACTGGATCTTTAGCAGATTTAGAAGCTAAATTTGGATAAGCTATACAATCTTCAAGATTACTTTTACTACTATGACTTAACCTTATTATCCGAAATGACAGTGTCACTTTGCTTGATAATTCGGTCTTAAAGTCGTGATATTAAACAAGCTAAATCTTTCTTTGTACCCATTACTGTGCTTTATAAAAAAAGACAAGTATGACATTTCCCTCTCAGCTCCTTTTCGTAGTTTAAGAGCAAATAGATCAGACACACCTAGAAAAAGCATCTAAAAAACTGATCAGCCTCCTCCATAACCCCTCTAAGCTGTCCATTCCATCTCCAAGAGAGGTGTGTTTTATGCACTTGTAAGCATAAAAATGGTGGGTCCAGTTGCTCTTAACTGAAGAAAGCACATATTAATGTCTTCTTTGCCCATAGGACCCCTTTTGCTTTGGAGCTGGGTAGTGTTACGGGTAATTTTAGACCTCTGGATGTTACGGAGTTTGTACAAAATGTTTCAAAACTGGCCACAAAGCAGGGAATATGTCTCACTACCAAAATACCTAGAATTCATCTGAAAACTCCTTGCCGCTACCAGGCCGTTGTTTTCCTGGTCCAGATGGACCTTGGAAACTGTTTGCAGTACTTGTGAGCTCCCCATACCCAGGTGACAGCTATTGACAATCGCTGGCTTCACCGGTGATGATCTTATACCACTTCAGTGCATCGGCCATTGACTACCTACATCTGTCCCGGAGGCATTGTTGGGACTTCAATGCTGCAAGCCATTCTCACAATCCCCGGCAGGACCATCGGGTTGGTGGCAATGGATTTCAAGTGATGATTTACAAGGTAAAGTAATAATGTGTTGTAATCCCTCATCTGTGTCCATTTCTTAAAACCCTGTACAACGTATAATATACCTATGACTTCTGCCCAGAAAATCATCACTGCAGGCCAATTGAAGACTGATGGCATTATCTGAGTGGTGCAATGAGAATGATGGGTGATTTATGAGGCAAGTAATCATTTTTGGTTATTCCCTTAATACTATAGTTATTACTTATGTACAGAACATTGGTCAGGCACATTCAATTCAATAACAATAAAGAAATGTATTAGTAAAAAACATGGTAACTCTAGCTTTAGACATTCGTAATGACAACATACTACTGGATCTTTAGCAAATTTAGAAGCTAAAACTGGATAAGCTATACAACCATCAAGATTACTTTTACTACTATGACTTAACCTTATTATCCGAAATGACAGTGTCACTTTGCTTGATAATTCGGTCTTAAAGTCGTGATATTAAACAAGCTAAATCTTTCTTTGTACCCATTACTGTGCTTTATAAAAAAAGACAAGTATGACATTTCCCTCTCAGCTCCTTTTCGTAGTTTAAGAGCAAATAGATCAGACACACCTAGAAAAAGCATCTAAAAAACTGATCAGCCTCCTCCATAACCCCTCTAAGCTGTCCATTCCATCTCCAAGAGAGGTGTGTTTTATGCACTTGTAAGCATAAAAATGGTGGGTCCAGTTGCTCTTAACTGAAGAAAGCACATATTAATGTCTTCTTTGCCCATAGGACCCCTTTTGCTTTGGAGCTGGGTAGTGTTACGGGTAATTTTAGACCTCTGGATGTTACGGAGTTTGTACAAAATGTTTCAAAACTGGCCACAAAGCAGGGAATATGTCTCACTACCAAAATACCTAGAATTCATCTGAAAACTCCTTGCCGCTACCAGGCCGTTGTTTTCCTGGTCCAGATGGACCTTGGAAACTGTTTGCAGTACTTGTGAGCTCCCCATACCCAGGTGACAGCTATTGACAATCGCTGGCTTCACCGGTGATGATCTTATACCACTTCAGTGCATCGGCCATTGACTACCTACATCTGTCCCGGAGGCATTGTTGGGACTTCAATGCTGCAAGCCATTCTCACAATCCCCGGCAGGACCATCGGGTTGGTGGCAATGGATTTCAAGTGATGATTTACAAGGTAAAGTAATAATGTGTTGTAATCCCTCATCTGTGTCCATTTCTTAAAACCCTGTACAACGTATAATATACCTATGACTTCTGCCCAGAAAATCATCACTGCAGGCCAATTGAAGACTGATGGCATTATCTGAGTGGTGCAATGAGAATGATGGGTGATTTATGAGGCAAGTAATCATTTTTGGTTATTCCCTTAATACTATAGTTATTACTTATGTACAGAACATTGGTCAGGCACATTCAATTCAATAACAATAAAGAAATGTATTAGTAAAAAACATGGTAACTCTAGCTTTAGACATTCGTAATGACAACATACTACTGGATCTTTAGCAAATTTAGAAGCTAAAACTGGATAAGCTATACAACCATCAAGATTACTTTTACTACTATGACTTAACCTTATTATCCGAAATGACAGTGTCACTTTGCTTGATAATTCGGTCTTAAAGTCGTGATATTAAACAAGCTAAATCTTTCTTTGTACCCATTACTGTGCTTTATAAAAAAAGACAAGTATGACATTTCCCTCTCAGCTCCTTTTCGTAGTTTAAGAGCAAATAGATCAGACACACCTAGCAAAAGCATCTAAAAAACTGATCAGCCTCCTCCATAACCCCTCTAAGCTGTCCATTCCATCTCCAGGAGAGGTGTGTTTTATGCACTTGTAAGCATAAAAATGGTGGGTCCATTTGCTCTTAACTGAAGAAAGCACATATTAATGTCTTCTTTGCCCATAGGACCCCTTTAGGTTTTGAGCTGGGTAGTGTTACGGGTAATTTTAGACCTCTGGATGTTATGGAGTTTGTACAAAATGTTTCAAAACTGGCCACAAAGCAGGGAATATGTCTCACTACCAAAATACCTAGAATTCATCTGAAAACTCCTTGCCGCTACCAGGCCGTTGTTTTCCTGGTCCAGATGGACTTTGGAAACAGTTTGCAGTTATTGTGAGCTCCCCATACCCAGGTGACAGCTATTGACAATCGCTGGCTTCACCGGTGATGATCTTATACCACTTCAGTGCATCGGCCATTGACTACCTACATCTGTCCCGAAGGCATTGTTAAAACTTCAATGCTGCAAGCCATTCTTACAAGCCCCTAGAGGACCATCGGGTTGGTGACAATGGATTTCAAGTGATGATTTACAAGGTAAAGTAATAATGTGTTGTATTCCCTCCTCTGTGTCCATTTCTTAAAACCCTGTACAACGTAAAATGTACCTATGACTTCTGCCCAGAAAATCATCACTGCAGGCCACTTGAAGACTGATGGCATTATCTGAGTGGTGCAATGAGAATGATGGCTGATTTATGAGGCAAGTAATCATTTTTGGTTATTCCCTTAAAACTATAGTTATTACTTATGTACAGAACATTGGTCAGGCACATTCAATTCAATAACAATAAAGAAATGTATTAGTAAAAAACATGGTAACTCTAGCTTTAGACATTGGTGATGACAACATACTACTGGATCTTAAGCAAATTTAGAAGCTAAAACTGGATAAGCTATACAATCATCAAGATTACGTTTACTACTATGACTTAACCTTATTATCCGAAATGACAGTGTCACTTTGCTTGATAATTCGGTCTTAAAGTCGGGATATTAACCCCTTCACGACCTTGGACGGATCTATCCGTCCAGGATCGTGTCCCGTTAAGCCCCGCCCCCTGCCGCGGGCAGGCGGCGTGGATCGACACACATATCAGCTGTTTTCAACAGCTGACATGTGTGCCTGCTAGCCGCGGGTGGAATCGCTTCCACCCGCGGCCATTAACCCCTTAAATCTTGCTGCCAAAGTCTGGCAGCAAGATTTAAATGCGCGCGGCCATGTTTGTTACTTACCGCCGCCCCCACCGGAAGTCACGTGTGTTATCACGTGACTATCGGTGGTTGCCATCGTAGCACAGGGTCATGTGATGACGCCTTCTGCTATGATCTTTCACTTTCATTTTCCCTCGGCCGAGAGCAGAGGGAAAACCAAAGTGAGTGAATCTGCTGATTACAGCGGTATTGCTGTGATCAGCAGATTGCGATCAGCGATCGGATTGCTGATTGCTATAGCCCCCTAGGGGGACTAGTAAAATAAAAAAAAAAGTAAAAAAAAAAGTTTTAAAAAATAAAAAAAAAAAAAAAAAACCTAAAAGTTCAAATCACCCCCCTTTCCCCCCATTGAAAATTAAAGGGTTAAAAAATAAATAAATATACACATATTTGGTATCGCCGCGTTCAGAAATGCCCGATCTATCAAAATATAAAATCAATTATTCTGATTGGTAAACGGCGTAGTGGCAAAAAAATTCCAAACGCCAAAATTACGTTATTTGGTCGCCGCAAGTTTTGCGCAAAATGCAATAATAGGCGATCAAAACGTAGCATCTGCGCAAAAATGGTACCATTATAATCGTCAGCTCGAGACGCAAAAAATAAGCCATCACTGAGCCATAGATCCCAAAAAATAAGAACTCTACGTGTTTCGGAAGATGGCGCAAAACGTGCGCCACTTTTATTGGACAAACTTGTGAATTTTTTTAACCCCTTAGATACAAGTAAACCTATACATGTTTGGTGTCTACAAACTCGCACCGACCTGAGGCATCACACCCAGACATCAGTTTTACCATATAGTGAACACCGTGAATAAAATATCCCAAAAACTATTGTACGATCCCACTTTTTTTGCAATTTTTCCGCACTTGGAATTTTTTTGCCGTTTTCCAGTACACTATATGGTAAAACTTATGATTTCATTTAAAAGTACAACTCGTCCCGCAAAAAACAAGCCCTCATATGGCAAGATTGACGGAATAATAAAAAAGTTACGGCTCTTGGAAGAAAAGGAGCAAAAAACAAAAACGCAAAAACGGAAAGTGCCCGGGGGCTGAAGGGGTTAAACAAGCTAAATCTTTCTTTGTACCCATTACTGTGCTTTATAAAAAAAGACAAGTATGACATTTCCCTCTCAGCTCCTTTTCGTAGTTTAAGAGCAAATAGATCAGACACACCTAGCAAAAGCATCTAAAAAACTGATCAGCCTCCTCCATAACCCCTCTAAGCTGTCCATTCCATCTCCAAGAGAGGTGTGTTTTATGCACTTGTAAGCATAAAAATGGTGGGTCCATTTGCTCTTAACTGAAGAAAGCACATATTAATGTCTTCTTTGCCCATAGGACCCCTTTAGGTTTTGAGCTGGGTAGTGTTACGGGTAATTTTAGACCTCTGGATGTTATGGAGTTTGTACAAAATGTTTCAAAACTGGCCACAAAGCAGGGAATATGTGTCACTAGCAAAATACCTAGAATTCATCTGAAAACTCCTTGCCGCTACCAGGCCATTGTTTTCCTGGTCCAGATGGACTTTGGAAACTGTTTGCAGTACTTGTGAGCTCCCCATACCCAGGTGACAGCTATTGACAATCGCTGGCTTCACCGGTGATGATCTTATACCACTTCAGTGCATCGGCCATTGACTACCTACATCTGTCCCGAAGGCATTGTTAAAACATCAATGCTGCAAGCCATTCTTACAAGCCCCGGCAGGACCATCGGGTTGGTGACAATGGATTTCAAGTGATGATTTACAAGGTAAAGTAATAATGTGTTGTATTCCCTCCTCTGTGTCCATTTCTTAAAACCCTGTACAACGTAAAATGTACCTATGACTTCTGCCCAGAAAATCATCACTGCAGGCCACTTGAAGACTGATGGCATTATCTGAGTGGTGCAATGAGAATGATGGCTGATTTATGAGGCAAGTAATCATTTTTGGTTATTCCCTTAAAACTATAGTTATTACTTATGTACAGAACATTGGTCAGGCACATTCAATTCAATAACAATAAAGAAATGTATTAGTAAAAAACATGGTAACTCTAGCTTTAGACATTGGTGATGACAACATACTACTGGATCTTTAGCAAATTTAGAAGCTAAAACTGGATAAGCTATACAATCTTCAAGATTATGTTTACTACTATGACTTAACCTTATTATCCAAAATGACAGTGTCACTTTGCTTGATAATTCGGTCTTAAAGTCGTGATATTAAACAAGCTAAATCTTTCTTTGTACCCATTACTGTGCTTTATAAAAAAGACAAGTATGACATTTCCCTCTCAGCTCCTTTTCGTAGTTTAAGAGCAAATAGATCAGACACACCTAGCAAAAGCATCTAAAAAACTGATCAGCCTCCTCCATAACCCCTCTAAGCTGTCCATTCCATCTCCAAGAGAGGTGTGTTTTATGCACTTGTAAGCATAAAAATGGTGGATCCATTTGCTCTTAACTTAAGAAAGCACATATTAATGTCTTCTTTGCCCATAGGACCCCTTTAGGTTTTGAGCTGGGTAGTGTTATGGGTAATTTTAGACCTCTGGATGTTATGGAGTTTGTACAAAATGTTTCAAAACTGGCCACAAAGCAGGGAATATGTCTCACTACCAAAATACCTAGAATTCATCTGAAAACTCCTTGCCGCTACCAGGCCGTTGTTTTCCTGGTCCAGATGGACTTTGGAAACTGTTTGCAGTACTTGTGAGCTCCCCATACCCAGGTGACAGCTATTGACAATCGCTGGCTTTACCGGTGATGATCTTATACCACTTCAGTGCATCGGCCATTGACTACCTACATCTGTCCCGAAGGCATTGTTAAAACTTCAATGCTGCAAGCCATTCTTACAAGCCCCGGCAGGACCATCGGGTTGGTGACAATGGATTTCAAGTGATGATTTACAAGGTAAAGTAATAATGTGTTGTATTCCCTCCTCTGTGTCCATTTCTTAAAACCCTGTACAACGTAAAATGTACATATGACTTCTGCCCAGAAAATCATCACTGCAGGCCACTTGAAGACTGATGGCATTATCTGAGTGGTGCAATGAGAATGATGGGTGATTTATGAGGCAAGTAATCATTTTTGGTTATTCCCTTAAAACTATAGTTATTACTTATGTACAGAACATTGGTCAGGCACATTCAATTCAATAACAATAAACAAATGTATTAGTAAAAAACATGGTAACTCTAGCTTTAGACATTGGTGATGACAACATACTACTGGATCTTTAGCAAATTTAGAAGCTAAAACTGGATAAGCTATACAATCATCAAGATTACGTTTACTACTATGACGTAACCTTATTATCCGAAATGACAGTGTCACTTTGCTTGATAATTCGGTCTTAAAGTCGGGATATTAAACAAGCTAAATCTTTCTTTGTACCCATTACTGTGCTTTATAAAAAAAGACAAGTATAACATTTCCCTCTCAGCTCCTTTTCGTAATTTAAGAGCAAATAGATCAGACACACCTAGCAAAAGCATCTAAAAAACTGATCAGCCTCCTCCATAACCCCTCTAAGCTGTCCATTCCATCTCCAAGAGAGGTGTGTTTTATGCACTTGTAAGCATAAAAATGGTGGGTCCATTTGCTCTTAACTTAAGAAAGCACATATTAGTGTCTTCTTTGCCCATAGGACCCCTTTAGCTTTTGAGCTGGGTAGTGGTATGGGTAATTTTAGACCTCTGAATGTTATGGAGTTTGTACAAAATGTTTCAAAACTGGCCACAAAGTAGGGAATATGACCCACTACCAAAATACCTAGAATTCATCTGAAAACTCCTTGCCACTACCAGGCCATTGTTTTCCTGGTCCAGATGGACTTTGGAAACTGTTTGCAGTACTTGTGAGCTCCCCATACCCAGGTGACAGCTATTGACAATCGCTGGCTTCACCGGTGATGATCTTATACCACTTCAGTGCATCGGCCATTGACTACCTACATCTGTCCCGGAGGCATTGTTGGGACTTCAATGCTGCAAGCCATTCTCACAAGCCCCGGCAGGACCATAGGGTTGGTGGCAATGGATTTCAAGTGATGATTTACAAGGTAAAGTAATAATGTGTTGTAATCCCTCATCTGTGTCCATTTCTTAAAACCCTGTACAACGTATAATATACCTATGACTTCTGCCCAGAAAATAATCACTGCAGGCCAATTGAAGACTGATGGCATTATCTGAGTGGTGCAATGAGAATGATGGGTGATTTATGAGGCAAGTAATCATTTTTGGTTATTCCCTTAATACTATAGTTATTACTTATGTACAGAACATTGGTCAGGCACATTCAATTCAATAACAATAAACAAATGTATTAGTAAAAAACATGGTAACTCTAGCTTTAGACATTCGTAATGACAACATACTACTGGATCTTTAGCAAATTTAGAAGCTAAAACTGGATAAGCTATACAATCTTCAAGATTACTTTTACTACTATGACTTAACCTTATTATCCGAAATGACAGTGTCACTTTGCTTGATAATTCGGTCTTAAAGTCGTGATATTAAACAAGCTAAATCTTTCTTTGTACCCATTACTGTGCTTTATAAAAAAAGACAAGTATGACATTTCCCTCTCAGCTCCTTTTCGTAGTTTAAGAGCAAATAGATCAGACACATCTAGCAAAAGCATCTAAAAAACTGATCAGCCTCCTCCATAACCCCTCTAAGCTGTCCATTCCATCTCCAAGAGAGGTGTGTTTTATGCACTTGTAAGCATAAAAATGGTGGGTCCATTTGCTCTTAACTGATGAAAGCACATATTAATAGCTTCTTTGCCCATAGGACCCCTTTAGGTTTTAAGCTGGGTAGTGTTATGGGTAATTTTGGACCTCTGGATGTTATGGAGTTTGTACAAAATGTTTCAAAACTGGCCACAAAGCAGGGAATATGTCACACTACCAAAATACCTAGAATTCATCTGAAAACTCCTTGCCGCTACCAGGCCGTTGTTTTCCTGGTCCAGATGGACTTTGGAAACTGTTTGCAGTACTTGTGAGCTCCCCATACCCAGGTGACAGCTATTGACAATCGCTGGCTTCACCGGTGATGATCTTATACCACTTCAGTGCATCGGCCATTGACTACCTACATCTGTGCCGAAGGCATTGTTGGGACTTCAATGCTGCAAGCCATTCTCACAATCCCCGGCAGGACCATCGGGTTGGTGGCAATGGATTTCAAGTGATGATTTACAAGGTAAAGTAATAATGTATTGTATTCCCTCCTCTGTGTCCATTTCTTAAAACCCTGTACAACGTATAATGTACCTATGACTTCTGCCCAGAAAATCATCACTGCAGGCCACTTGAAGACTGATGGCATTATCTGAGTGGTGCAATGAGAATGATGGGTGATTTATGAGGCAAGTAATCATTTTTGGTTATTCCCTTAAAACTATAGTTATTACTTATGTACAGAATATTGGTCAGGCACATTCAATTCAATAACAATAAACAAATATAGTAGTAAGAAACATGGTAACTCTAGCTTTAGATATTCGTGATGACAACATACTACTGGATCTTTAGCAAATTTAGAAGCTAAAACTGGATAAGCTATACATTCTTCAAGATTACTTTTACTACTACCGTGTTTTTTTCAAAAATAAGACCTCCCCCAAAAATAAGCCCTAGCAGGGATTTTCAGCATTTTTGGAGAAAGGCTTAAATATAAGCCCTCCCCCGAAAATAAGCCCTAGTCCTGGATCAATAATGAAGTGTCCGTGCAGCTAAAAAAGATACAGATACTGCAGGACACTTCATTATACACAGCGGCACCCGGCAATTACACTCACCCGACGCTTAGTGGCAGGACCTGCAGTGATCACACACCTGCACACATCAGCTCTCACACACACACACTTACACACACACACACACACAATCAGATCTCACACACACCAGATCTAACACACAAACATCGGATCGCACATACAGTCAGATTGCACACATAATCAGATCGCACACACAAACATCGGCTCACACGCAAACAACAAATCACACACACACACACACACACGCACACACATCGGATCGCATACACACTCACCTCATCCAGTGAGACCGATCTCTTCTCGCCCGGAGAATCCTGAGAGGCAGTGCGGTGCAGCACATCGAACAGGACCTGCGGCCGGACACATGACTTGCTTCATTCTCTGCTGCCGTAAGTGCTGGATGTGATGTGATGTGATGTGTGTGTGTGTCTGCAATCGGCTGTGTGTGTGTTTCTGCGATCGGCTGTATGTGTGTCTGCGTTCGGATGTGTCTATCTGTGATGGCTGTGCGTGCCTGCGATCGGATGTGTGTATCTGTGATCGGCTGTGTGTGTCTGCGATCGGATGTGTGTATCTGTGATGGCTGTGTGTGATCTGGTGTGTATATCTGCAATCTGCTGTGTGTTCAAAAACATGTGAAACCACACAATGGAATATTATCCAAGATATTTTATTTATAATTAATCACAAACAATTAAAACAGGAGTGCACATATATGCTCCTGATACACATAATCATCAGTAAGAGGATATTAGAACCACACCAACGTGGGGACCGAGACCGGACACAAAGTGTAAAGGCCGTACCTGGGAACATAAGGCTAATCGCCAATCAAATAACCCACAGGTTATACCCAGGTACAACAAGTAAACTCCCTCCACCTAGCTGCATCACCGGGTGTGTAAGATGTATTCACCCGGAATACTCAAAGAGCCGAACCGGGTGTAGCATACTTAAGCGTACATACCGGAGGTCAAGGTAAGCAAGGGAGCCGGTCCAGGGTCCACGCCCAACGCGCGTTTCGGGTACCTTTTTCAGGGGCACCACACGCTGTCATGGACCCCTTTCCCACTCCCTTAAATACCCCATGGCCTCCAGGTGATGTCCATCCGCCCGTCCATCGTGCGCACGCGTACATCGCGTCACGGGAATATCCGTATACAAACCGGCGGTGGGCGGCGACCAAACTGCGCATGCGTTGGAGCAAAATTCTCCGATGACGTCTTTGACGCATGCGCAGGGCCGTCTGGGATGCCGCCGGGTGCATACACCCGAGAATCGCATCTGGACGGCGCGCTAGGAGGGTCAAAAAGGACATCACAGATGGGCAGTCAGAAATAAACATACACATCACGTGTTTTATATCGTGTTGGTAAATCAGTATTCAAGCGTGCCTCATCCACACCGCAGAGTGTAGCCTCCGCCTAATCACATAGTCTCCTTATTTTAATAAAGAAGATTTTTTATTTTTTATTATGCTTGATTATAGACTCTAGAAACCAGTAATGGTAAGCATGCACAAATTAATTATGTGTGTGGTCTGTATCCATAGCTGGGCAAAAGTATCCGTTGTTTCATATATTCTCACAGACCAGCTCAGCAAGGCTGAATGTCACAATCACACAAAAGGTACGTCCACTTGACTATGTCATAGGCAGATCACAACCCCACTGTATGGACATATATAGGCTCGGATGAGCACACATCCACACAGATAAACACAACAGTTGTATCCAATGATATTACATAATCGCACAACAAAAAGAACCCATCATATCAGTGAGTCAGTGTGCTATACACGTCATGTTCATGTAGGTGGATGTGACCACAACCAGACACCTCCTGTATGGACACAACACAAGGATATTGGATGGTGGTGCAAACTATACTCGGTTTATCTCCACGTACAATGGTCAGTGGAGACAAATCAGGGATGCACTGTCCAGACACTGGCCCGTCTTACAGACGGACACAGTTCTGGCCAGTGATTTGCCAGAAGTTCCGTTACTAACCTCAAGAAGGGGTAGGAGCCTACGGGACCTCCTGGTGGACAGCCACTATGTGACTAAGACACCCGGGGGCTTGTTTGGACACAACACCCCTAGGACGGGAAGCTTTACATGTGGCGATTGTGTCACATGTAAATCAGGTAACATCATCTGGGGCAATGAGTTTTTTTCGGCCGATGGCAAACAACGATTCAGTATTAAGAAGTATATCTCGTGCAGTAGCACGCACGTAATATACTATGCCAAGTGCCCCTGCGACTTAGTCTATGTGGGCCTGACCACAAGACAATTCCGTATTCGTGTACGCGAGCATGTTCGCGACATTTTGAGGGCACCCGCCGTGACGGACCTATCGCTGCTGAGGACTCTCCCCAGGCACTTTAAGGTCCACCATAATTGTGACCCTGGTGGATTGAGAGTGGTGGGGATAGACCGTGTCAGCGGTGGGATCCGTGGGGGTGACCTCAAAATGGCTCTCTCGAGACTGGAAAGCAGGTGGATCTTCTCTCTGGGGACCCTTGCCCCTGCAGGGTTGAATGAACAACTTAGTTTTGCTCCATTCCTGAATACCTAAACCTTCCAAATGGAGGGCCTTTGTTCTTTAATCTGTTATAAGGGTTTTTTTGGTTATGTTCGTCCTATGGACGACCTCATTGCATTTTCTTCTGATTGTCGGGCTGCTTTTTAATTGCATGTTGTTTTATTCCAGTAACTTTTCATCTGAGGAATATTTGGATTTCCTGCTTCCCCTCCCCCTTCCTGTGTGTCCTCCTAGTGATGGGATATGGTCTCGGAGTCAAGCATAAGGATGAAAGACCTGATGGCGGCTCTATGAAGCATCACTGGATATTACTGCTGCACTTAATGTGATTTTGTGTTTCTATATATCTATGCACCAATACTTGTGATAATATTTGAATGGACATATCCGATGGTTTGAGTGGGCATCCACATTTTTTGAGTGGGGGTACCATACTAAATGACAAACAGTGGACATGCAGGTCCAATTATGGATATTGATTAGAAACTCAATGTGGATGTGCAGTCCATTCTATCACTGCGCCCTGGTACCCAATTTGATGTATGTGGATGTGGCCATATCAGGATTATTGTTGCGCCCAGTGGTGTCTGGTTGTGGTCACATCCACCTACATGAACATGACGTGTATAGCACACTGACTCACTGATATGATGGGTTCTTTTTGTTGTGCGATTATGTAATATCATTGGATACAACTGTTGTGTTTATCTGTGTGGATGTGTGCTCATCCGAGCCTATATATGTCCATACAGTGGGGTTGTGATCTGCCTATGACATAGTCAAGTGGACGTACCTTTTGTGTGATTGTGACATTCAGCCTTGCTGAGCTGGTCTGTGAGAATATATGAAACAACGGATACTTTTGCCCAGCTATGGATACAGACCACACACATAATTAATTTGTGCATGCTTACCATTACTGGTTTCTAGAGTCTATAATCAAGCATAATAAAAAATAAAAAATCTTCTTTATTAAAATAAGGAGACTATGTGATTAGGCGGAGGCTACACTCTGCGGTGTGGATGAGGCACGCTTGAATACTGATTTACCAACACGATATAAAACACGTGATGTGTATGTTTACCTCTGACTGCCCATCTGTGATGTCCTTTTTGACCCTCCTAGCGCGCCGTCCAGACGCGATTCTCGGGTGTATGCACCCGGCGGCATCCCAGACGGCCCTGCGCATGCGTCAAAGACGTCATCGGAGAATTTTGCTCCAACGCATGCGCAGTTTGGTCGCCGCCCACCGCCGGTTTGTATACGGATATTCCCGTGACGCGATGTACGCGTGCGCACGATGGACGGGCGGATGGACATCACCTGGAGGCCATGGGGTATTTAAGGGAGTGGGAAAGGGGTCCATGACAGCGTGTGGTGCCCCTGAAAAAGGTACCCGAAACGCGCGTCGGGCGTGGACCCTGGACCGGCTCCCTTGCTTACCTTGACCTCCGGTATGTACCCTTAAGTATGCTACACCCGGTTCGGCTCTTTGAGTATTCCGGGTGAATACATCTTACACACCCGGTGATGCAGCTAGGTGGAGGGAGTTTACTTGTTGTACCTGGGTATAACCTGTGGGTTATTTGATTGGCGATTAGCCTTATGTTCCCAGGTACGGCCTTTACACTTTGTGTCCGGTCTCGGTCCCCACGTTGGTGTGGTTCTAATATCCTCTTACTGATGATTATGTGTATCAGGAGCATATATGTGCACTCCTGTTTTAATTGTTTGTGATTAATTATAAATAAAATATCTTGGATAATATTCCATTGTGTGGTTTCACATGTTTTTGAATTTATATTGGAATTTTCCTACTGTATTAAAATCCTATTATGGGGATCATTATGGTCAGATGATATCTGCTTGACATGTATTACTACAGTATTCTATATCCCTTTTTCTCTATGAACATTTGTTCAATCTGCTGTGTGTGTATCTGTGATCGGCTGTGTGTATCTGTGATCGGCTGTGTGTATCTGTGATGGCTGTGCATGCCTGAGATCTGCTGTGTGTGATCTGCTGTGTATATCTGTGATCTGCTGTGTGTGTATCTTTGATCGGCTGTGTGTATGTGTGATTGGCTGTGTGTATCTGTGATCGGCTGTGTGTGCCTGCGATCTGCTGTGTGTGATCTGCTGTGTATATCTGTGATCTGCTGTGTGTGATCTGCTGTGTATATCTGTGATCTGCTGTGTATATCTGTGATCTGCTGTGTATATCTGTGATCTGCTGTGTATATCTGTGATCTGCTGTGTATATCTGTTATCTGCTGTGTGTCTGTGTGTGATCTGCTGTGTGTGATCTGCTGTGTGTGATCTGCTGTGTATATCTGTGATCTGCTGTGTATATCTGTGATCTGCTGTGTGTCTGTGTGTGATCTGCTGTGTGTGATCTGCTGTGTATATCTGTGATCTGCTGTGTGTGTATCTTTGATCGGCTGTGTGTATCTGTGATTGGCTGTGTGTATCTGTGATCGGCTGTGTGTGCCTGCGATCTGCTGTGTGTGATCTGCTGTGTATATCTGTGATCTGCTGTGTGTAATCTGCTGTGTATATCTGTGATCTGCTGTGTATATCTGTGATCTGCTGTGTATATCTGTGATCTGCTGTGTATATCTGTGATCTGCTGTGTATATCTGTGATCTGCTATGTGTCTGTGTGTGATCTGCTGTGTGTGATCTGCTGTGTGTGATCTGCTGTGTATATCTGTGATCTGCTGTGTATATCTGTGATCTGCTGTGTATATCTGTGATCTGCTGTGTGTCTGTGTGTGATCTGCTGTGTGTGATCTGCTGTGTGTGATCTGATGTGTATATCTGTGATCTGCTGTGTATATCTGTGATCTGCTGTGTGTCTGTGTGTGATCTGCTGTGTGTGATCTGCTGTGTGATCTGCTGTGTATATCTGTGATCTGCTGTGTGTCTGTGTGTGATCTGCTGTGTGTGATCTGCTGTGTGTGATTTGCTGTGTGTGATCTGCTGTGTATATCTGTGATCTGCTGTGTATATCTGTGATCTGCTGTGTATGTCTGTGATCTGCTGTGTGTGTCGGGGATCTTCTGTGTGTGTTAGCGTGTCAGCTAGCAGCAGGGTAGGACGGCGTGCAGCACCGAACGGAGATCACAGGAGGACCTGGGAACCACGCAGACGTCCTGGTCTGGTGAGTATGAGTCTCCTGGGAAGTGGGGGGGTCTGCTTTTTTGGGGGGTAAACTTACCCCCAACCGTGTTTCTCCAAGAATAAGAGCTCCTCCAAAAATAAGCCCTAGCGCTTTTTTGGGGGGCAAAAAAAATATAAGACAGTGTCTTATTTTTGGAAAAACACGGTATGACTTAACCTTATTATCCGAAATGACAGTGTCACTTTTCTTGATAATTCGGTCTTAAAGTCGGGATATTAAACAAGCTAAATCTTTCTTTGTACCCATTACTGTGCTTTATAAAAAAAGACAAGTATGACATTTCCCTCTCAGCTCCTTTTCGTAGTTTAAGAGCAAATAGATCAGACACACCTAGCAAAAGCATCTAAAAAACTGATCAGCCTCCTCCATAACCCCTCTAAGCTGTCCATTCCATCTCCAAGAGAGGTGTGTTTTATGCACTTGTAAGCATAAAAATGGTGGGTCCATTTGCTCTTAACTGAAAAAAGCACATATTAGGCTAGTTTCACACTTGCGTTGAACGGCATCCGTTGCATTGCGTTGTGTGACGGATGCAATGGATGTGTTGCATATAGTGGCGCAACGGATGCTGCAAAATAACGCAATTCGTTTTGGGTTTTTTTGGGTTTTTTTACAGTTTTACCGTCGGCAGACTATTGTGAACGATCAGCGCTGATCGCTAACAGTAGTCCGCCGCTGGGTGATCAGCTGATCACTCACAGTAGCCGGCCGCCGGGTGATCAGCCGATCACTCATAGTAGCTGGCCGCTGGGTGATCAGCCGATCACTCACAGTAGCCGGCCACTGGGTGATCAGCCGATCAATCACAGTAGCCGGCCGCCGGGTGATCAGCCGATCAGTCACAGTAGCCGGCCGCCGGGTGGTCAGCTGATCACTCAAAGTAGCCGGCCGCCGGGTGATCAGCTGATCGTTCGGTCGCCGACAATGTGTGCAGGGGGCGGGAGCGGGGGGCGGAGTGTGGTGGGTGGAGCCGAGCAAGGCCATGGCTGAGGACGTCAGTGCCACAGGCACTGCATCGCTGGGGGACAGGTGAGTGTGAGAGTGTGTGTGTGTGTGCGATTGTGTGTGTGTGTGTGTGTGTGTGTGTGCGTGCGATTGTGTGTGTGTATACATATGGAGTGCGGGGAGGGGCCGTAGCCGAGCAGGGAAGTGTCAGGATCCCGGCACACGTAACCAGGGATCCTTGGTTACCCGATGTGTACCCTGGTTACGGGTGGAGGGAGCCAGAGAGAGCATGCGCAGTGAAATCCAAAGGATTCCGCTGCTCAAAAAAAGTTACATGCTGCGTTCCTTCCGCCCGACGCAGCGTCAAAATAACGATGCTGCGTCGTCCGGTAGATGCAACGCTGACACTTGCGTTACAGTGCGTCATCCATACAAGTCTATGGAGAACAGCGCAGTGCGTTAACGGACTGCGCTATTCTCCATAGTGACGGACTCCGCTGAACGCAAGTGTGAAACTAGCCACAATGTCTTCTTTGCCCATAGGATCCCTTTAGCTTTTGAGCTGGGTAGTGTTATGGGTAATTTTAGACCTCTGGATGTTATGGAGTTTGTAAAAAATGTTTCAAAACTGGCCACAAAGCAGGGAATATGTCACACTACCAAAATACCTAGAATTCATCTGAAAACTCCTTGCCGCTACCAGGCCGTTTTTTTCCTGGTCCAGATGGACTTTGGAAACTGTTTGCAGTACTTGTGAGCTCCCCATACCCAGGTGACAGCTATTGACAATCGCTGGCTTCACCGGTGATGATCTTATACCACTTCAGTGCATCGGCCATTGACTACCTACATCTGTCCCAAAGGCATTGTTGGGACTTCATTGCTGCAAGCCATTCTCACAATCCCCGGCAGGACCATCGGGTTGGTGGCAATGGATTTCAAGTGATGATTTACAAGGTAAAGTAATAATGTGTTGTACTCCCTCCTCTGTGTCCATTTCTTAAAACTCTGTACAACGTAAAATGTACCTATGACTTCTGCTCAGAAAATCATCACTGCAGGCCACTTGAAGACTGATGGCTTTATCTGAGTGGTGCAATGAGAATGATGGGTGATTTATGAGGCAAGTAATCATTTTTGGTTATTCCCTTAAAACTATAGTTATAGCTTATGTACAGAACATTGGTCAGGCACATTCAATTCAATAACAATAAAGAAATGTATTAGTAAAAAACATGGTAACTCTAGCTTTAGACATTCGTGATGACAACATACCACTGGATCTTTAGCAAATTTAGAAGCTAAAACTGGATAAGCTATACAATCTTCAAGATTACGTTTACTACTATGACTTAACCTTATTATCTGAAATGACAGTGTCACTTTTCCTGATAATTCGGTCTTAAAGTCGGGATATTAAACAAGCTAAATCTTTCTTTGTACCCATTACTGTGCTTTATAAAAAAAGACAAGTATGACATTTCCCTCTCAGCTCCTTTTCGTAGTTTAAGAGCAAATAGATCAGACACACCTAGCAAAAGCATCTAAAAAACTGATCAGCCTCCTCCATAACCCCTCTAAGCTGTCCATTCCATCTCCAAGAGAGGTGTGTTTTATGCACTTGTAAGCATAAAAATGGTGGGTCAATTTGCTCTTAACTGAAGAAAGCACATATTAGGCTAGTTTCACACTTGCGTTGAACGGCATCCGTTGCATTGCGTTGTGTGACGGATGCAATGGATGTGTTGCATATAGTGGCGCAACGGATGCTGCAAAATAACGCAATTCGTTTTGGGGTTTTTTTGTGTTTTTTTTACAGTTTTACCGTTGGCAGACTATTGTGAACGATCAGCGCTGATCGCTAACAGTAGTCCGCCGCCGGGTTATGTGTTGTATTCCCTCCTCTGTGTCCATTTCTTAAAACCCTGTACAACGTAAAATGTACCTATGACTTCTGCCCAGAAAATCATCACTGCAGGCCACTTGAAGACTGATGGCATTATCTGAGTGGTGCAATGAGAATGATGGCTGATTTATGAGGCAAGTAATCATTTTTGGTTATTCCCTTAGAACTATAGTTATAACTTATGTACAGAACATTGGTCAGACACATTCAATTCAATAACAATAAACAAATGCATGAGCAAAAATCATGCTAACTCTAGCTTTAGACATTCGTGATGACAACATACTACTGGATTGGCCGTTGTGCTCCGATGTGTTTTTCGCGTCCTGCACTATCTGCTAGAGTCAACGCAAGCTAGAGCAAAACACACTTACACCAAGCCGTTATAATAAATCTTCTATCACACGGACCACGCACACCATCTGCTGTCTGGTATCTAAGTGTTACCCTTATTGTGGGACCTGATCACCAATGTGCAAACTGTGGTTCATACTATTCAGCAATACTTTGTCATCTAATTTGATCTATAAGTATCTTAAGGTTCTATTGGATGTCATTTGTTTAAGATTTCCATATTTAGATCCCGATTGGATGCACAGTGCTCTATTTATTATTAAGTGGAAATATTTTCTATTTGGAAGCACAATAGCAATAAATTAGCTAAAACTCAAATCCAAGTTAACAAGCATAATAGCAATATTCACTTTATAGATACTTTTCCTTGATTAACAGCCGATAGATAAAAATACACCAAGTGTAAAAAGGATAAAGAAAAGAATAAAAAAATAATTGCCTTTCCCATATCCCCTCTAAGCCTCTTTTCCATCTCCAATAAAGGTGTGGTTTCTGAGATTTAAGTAGAAAAAATATTTCATCCATTTGCCCAAAATTTAGGAACAATAGAAAAAGGGTCTGGTATTTATATACTCAATGATTGCTTCAGAGAGATGATCACTTGGTATTTGGAGATGAACCTTTTATCTGAATTGCCATTTTGCTATGATCGCTGTTCAGAAGTAAAAGCTAACATTGATGTGGACTGTACATATAAGACCCGTCTGTACATTGCACTGGGCACATGACTGAAACTTATTCATGTAGCCATTACTTATGAGGCAATCATCACTATGAAACATATCAAAAGCATAATCCCAATATTACCATAAAAGAAAGAATTACACATCAGCACACCGATAATAGTTTACCCATACCGACTCCTTTAAAATGACAATTCTGCATACTTGTTAGAATACTTAAGAGATTTCTTTTCTTTAAGCCTGATATTACCAAATTACTGACCTATATCCATCTGAGTAAGATTTTACTATATTACTCAAGTATATCCATCTGAAGAAGAGATATAGGTTATAGAAGCCTTGTCAGAAATCTAAAGGGAATACATCATTTATATTATATCAGATAATTGATGAAGGAAGTGTATATAATATAGACACTTTATTTTGTTTAGGATCGCCCCTCTGGGTGTCTTTTCCTGTTAGATTAATCATCCAAGACCCCCAGACCAGTAAAGCAGGCAGCAACAGTTGTCAGAACCTGGTGACTATGTACATGGCTGCATAGTAAAATGTATTTATAAGCTGAACATAAAGAAGTCAGGACCTGGGTAACGCCTGACATTGCTGTAAGTGACAGTGAGCTGAGTACTGAGCCGAGCTACGGGATTGGAACAAACTGGCAAGGGGGTGAGATTAAAGACTATTAAAGGGCAGGTATGTGAAGATAGTTAGTCCCCCCAAGTAATGAGTAGGGAATAAGGGGTACAGCCCTGGTAAAAGTCTGCTCTGGAGACTGTACTAATCCAGTTATGGCTACTGCTCAGGTCCTATTTCATTACACCCCAAATGGAGAAGAGGCTTTCTATTTAATGTAACAATGTCCCTTTCTGTCAGGAGATGTACAAGATACTGACATTTACCCTCTAATTGAGAATAGTAGAGGAATCCCACCCAACATAAAGAAAGCCTGAATTTACCCACTTCACCACAAAGGGCCATAGAAAACTGGACTGATCCCTACCTGCTCCTATGTCGACAGCTTTTCCCGCAGAGCCATCTGGGATTACTCCTTGAAGATCTTACCTGTAAGGAGAAAATGCTGGTCTTGTCTGAGAGCTAAAGATGACTGGACACAAATGAGCCGCTGCAGCAGTGACTGTCTGTATAGAACACGGAACTATGACATCACAATCACTGTGATGTCATCAACTGGGTGAGGCCTATTATGATGTCATCACCAAAGGAAGAATCCTGAGAGCATATAGGTGAATATCCAGGAGAAATGTATAGCTTATACCACACTGAATGCAAACTATTAGATTTGCCAAAGATTACATTTTTCTTCAAGCCTGATATTATCAAATTACTGAAGTATATCCCTCTGAGTAATATATATATATATATATATATGTATATATATATATATATATATATATATACACACATACATCATGTACTGTATATTGTATCAGATAATTGATGAAGGAAGTGTATATAACATGGACACTTTATTTTATTTAGGATCGCCCCTCTGGGTGTCTTTTCCTGTTAGATTAATCATCCAAGACCCCCAGACCAGTAAAGGGGGCAGCAACAGTTGTCAGAACCAGGTCACTATGTACATAGCTGTATAGTAATATTTATTTATAAGCTGAACATAAAGAAGTCAGGACCTGGGTAACGCCTGACATTGCTGTAAGTGACAGGGATGCTGCTTTTTTTTTAATTCTTTCCACATTTTTAAGCTGAGTACTGAGCAGAGCTATGGGATTGGAACAGGCTGGGAAGTGGGAGATTAAAGACTATTAAAGGGCAGGTATTTAGCGATAGCTTGTCCCCCCAAGTAATGAGCAGGGAATAAGGGGTACAGCCCTGGTAAAAATTTGCTCTGGAGACTGTAGTAATCCAGTTATGGCTACTGCTCAGGTCCTAATTCATTACACCCCAAATGGAGAAGAGGCTTTCTATATAACATAACACGTAACATGTAATTTTCTGTCAAGAAATGTACAGGCTACTCACATTTACCCTCTAATTGAGCATAGTAGGAAAATTCCACCCAACATGGAAAAATAATATATAAGCCTGGTAAAAAATCTAAAGGGAATACATCATGTACTGTATATTGTATCAGATAATTGATGAAGGAAGTGCAAATAACACAGATGCTTTGTTTTGTATAAGATCGCCCCTCTGGGTCTCTTTTCCTATTAAATTAACCATCCAAGACCCCCAGTACAGTAAAGAGCGGCAGTAACAGTTGTCAGAACCAGATCACTATGTATATAGCTGTATAGTAATATGTATTTATAAGGGGAACATGAAGAAGTCAGGACCTGGGTAACGCCTGATATTGCGGTAAGTGACAGTGAGCCTGATGCCGCTGGCCTTTTTATAATAACATAACAATGTAATTTTCTGTCAGGAGATGTACAAGATACTGACATTTACCCTCTAATTGAGCACAGTAGGGGAATCCCACCCAACATAGCTAAAGACTGAATTAACCTGCTTACACACAAAAGGCTGTAGAAAACTGGACTGATCCCTACCTGCTCCTATGTCGACAGATTTTCCCGCAGAGCCATCTGGGATTACTCCTTGAAGATCTTACCTGTAAGGAGAAAATGCTGGTCTTCTCTGAGAGCTAAAGATGACTTCGCACAAATGAGCCGCTGCAGCAGTGACTGTCTGTATAGAACACGGAACTATGACATCACAATCACTGTGATGTCATCAACTGGGTGAGGCCTATTATGATGTCATCACCAAAGGAAGAATCCTGAGAGCATATAGGTGAATATCCAAAAGAAATGTATAGCTTACACTACACTGAATGCAAACTATTATCTTTCATAAGAAATGCCCACTTTGCAGGCAGCTTTAATAATAAAGAAAACATAAAACTGCCTAAATGAAAAAACTGAATATCTGTCCATAGCCTCCAATCAGAGTTCAGCTTCTATTTTTCATCTCCTAAAGCTAAAAATGCTTAGAAAAGTAACTTAGGCAGCAAAATAGTATGTGTGATGAGGAATTGTGGGAATTAGTATTATGTATTATATTATATACAGCCTTCTGTGATTATTTAAAGAACAACTACGGCTTTTTTTTATTTTACTGCTAGAGTGGTATCAATAATATCTATTCCCTGCCCATAGTAAAATATAAGCCACCGGCTTCTACTTTTCCCAGCACCATATAGGTCCCATTTTGCCATTTTGTGACCACAAATTCCGAGTGACCGGAAGTCAGAGCTAAAGTCAGAATTTTGGAATATAAGTCTATGAGAGCCTTGCTCTGGCTCTCAATGACTTACATTGACAAATTACTTCTACTCCGTCCATGAAACAGTGGACTGATCCAGCTAGGGACAAATAGCAAAACGGGTCCTCAATAATTAAAAATGAAACAGGGACTGTTTTCTACATATGAGAAAAAAAACAATATTTGAATCCAATATAAGACCTTATTCACATTTACACTTATCAACATTGAAATTGCCACACCAAGCAAGACAAGCAATAATGTTGTGCAAACTGAGGAAAAGCAAGTGTCGCTAAGATTTACCAAAGATCAAATTTTTCTTTAAGCCTATTATCAAATGACTGAAGTATATCCATATGAGTATATATATATATATATATATATATATATATATATATATATATATATATATATATACATATATATATATATATATATATATATATATATATATATATATATATATATATATATATATATATATATATATATATAAAAGCCTTGTCAGAAATCTAAAGGGAATATATCATGTATATTGTATCAGATTATTGATGAAGGAAGTGCAAATTACCTAGTTGCTTTATTTTGTATAGGCCCCTCTGGGTGTCTTTTCCTGTTAGATTACCACCCAAGACCCCCCGAACAGTATAGGGGGCAGCAATAGTTGTCAGAACCAGGTCACTATGTACATAGCTGTATAGTAATATGTGTTTGTAAGCTGAACATAAATAAGTCAGGTTCTGGGCTATGACGCCTGACATTGCTGTAAGTGAGAGGGAGTGTAACGCCGCTGGCCTTTTTATTCATTTTTCCACATTTTTAAGCTAAGCAGAGCTGCGGGGTTGGAAGAAACTGGGAAGGGGGGGGGGGGGCGATAAAGGCCATTAAAGGACAGGTATTTGGAGATAGTTAGTCCCCCCAAGTAATGAGCAGGGAATAAGGGGTACAGCCCTGGTAAAAGTTTGCTCTGGAGACTATAGTAATCCAGTTATGGCTACTGCTCAGGACATAATTCATTACACCCCAAATGGAGAAGAGGCTTTCTATATAACATAACACTGTAATTTTCTGACAGGAGATGTACAGGACACTGACATTTACCCTCTAATTGAGCATAGTAGAGGAATCCCACCCAACATAGAGAAAGCCTGAATTTACCCACTTCACCACAAAAAGACGTAGAAAACTGGACTGATCCCTACCTGCTCCTATGTCGACAGCTTTTCCTGTAGAGCCATCTGGGATTACTCCTTGAAGATCTTACCTGTAAGGAGAAAATGCTGGTCTTGTCTGAGAGCTAAAGATGACTGGACACAAATGAGCCGCTGCAGCAGTGACTGTCTGTATAGAACACGGAACTATGACATCACAATCACTGTGATGTCATCAACTGGGTGAGGCCTATTATGATGTCATCACCAAAGGAAGAATCCTGAGAGCATATAGGTGAATAACCAAGAGAAACATAGCTTATTTCATACTGAATGCAAACTATTACATTTTATAAGAAATGCCCACTTTGCAGGCAGCTTTAAAGGGAACCTGTCAGGTGTAATATGCACCTAGATCCTAGAGCAGTTCTGGGTGCATATTACTAATCCCTGCCTAACCGTCCCTGTATACACTAGCATAGATAAAGAGATCTTTAGAAAAAGTATTTCTAAAGATCTTTTATCTTATGCTAATGACCGAGGGGATTAGTCCCAAGGACTTTATATCCCCTGACTAATCCGCCCTCTTAGCATGTTAGCACACCCACAGGGGCGTACTAATATGCTATTCAATGCAGCGTCACCAGCGGTACCGCGCGTACCTGTGTTCGCTGTGACCGTGCTTCTGACTTACAGGCACTTCCAGTCATGCTTCACCTCTCTGAAGCCGGGACGCGTACACCTGGCTTCATACTGCGCATGAGCGGAAGTGCCGGTGTAACAGGCCAGACGAACCCTCCGCCCAGAATATACCCAAGGTTAACGTGGCCTAGGCCAGATTATACCCTGGGTATATTTTGGCCTAGGCCAAACTATACCCCAGGGCATAAACTGGCCTAGGCCAGACTATACCCCTCTGGGCCAGAATATACCCCGGGTGTGTGCTGCCTGGCGCCCCGTGCGCTGTCTGCGGCCTATCTGTGCTGCCTGGGGCCTCTCTGTGCTGCCTGGGGTCCTGTACGCTCCATGGGGCCTCTCTGTGCTGCCTGGATATATTAAGGTTTGCATGCTGTGCATATTTGTTCCCTAAAGTCTACTTTGTACATTGCTCCATGTTAATTACAGCACCTTGTTTTTCTATTTAGTCTTTTAGACTTGTGTGATACATTATGTATTTCCTATGTTTTTTAAAGGTTTCTAATCTGTCTTATTAATGGTTGCTATTGACAACCTTGATGTTGTTTGTTGGATTTTACACAGTCTTTCAATAAAAATGTAAATTACTTCTTTCCAAACTAAATGTCTGGTGATCCCTCATTATTGGTGTGACGCCCTGGCGCCGCCAGGTGTCACACACAAATAGGCCCCCAAATAACACCATCCCTCACAAGGTTACACCGAGCCAACAAAATCCTAGTCACCCCCCCAGGGTAGGAAAGGCACACCAGTGGGCGGGACCAGGCGGAAGGACAACGCCCACCTAGGGGTCTAGAGAAGCCGGGGTGGGAAGTGGTGTAGTGGAAGGGAAGTTGAAGTTGAGCTTGGAGTAGAAGTGAGAGAGGAGCGAAGTTGAGTTTGAAGTTGGAGTAAAAGCCGGAGAGAAAAGGCGTTGGAGCTCTGGCGCACTGGCTAGGTGGCAGACGGTGGTCTGTGTCTGTCAGGAGACGGTAAGATGGCAGCCGGAGATCCGAGGTGGACCTGGACAGGGTAGGAGCCCGCCGGGACCGACACCGGAGAACCGACCTGGAAACCCGACCCGGAAACCGTGCACAGAGGGGGTACCTGGACCCTGAAGCAGAGACCGTAACCACCGGCTTTGTTAATTCACCAGTTGAGGACAGTATTACAGGTCCTGTCCCACCCAAAGTCCCAAAAGAGTAGACCAGCAGCCCACCGCGGGGGATAGGGCATCCGCCAGGGCCCCTTTAGATCCCATGGATCAGCGTCTGCGGGCAAGGCTCCCACCAGTAGTTCTGGGAGCAGACTCCCGGGTTCCATACTGAGAAGTTCAAGGAGAACTAAAAGTAGTTAAGAGGAAAGTGACACAGACCATCACCCCGGGTGAGGGACCAGAATACACCTGGTCACGGCGGCCGGCCCCTGGCACTTTAGTTTACCATTCGACTTGTGTGATTAATTTCACTGTGAGTACACCAGCATCCCCCGGTCTGACCAGGCGCGCCGGCCCCTGCAACCACTATCCTCAGCACAGAGACACTTAGCCCAAGGGCATCCATCCCTACCCACGGAGGGGTTAATATCCAGCTGCTATCCCATCGCCCCCGGGTGCTCCCCAACAGCAGCGGTGGTGCTACATCTCACCACACACCGTGGGTGGCGTCACCAAGTGATCACGGCAATCTCCATACATATACGTTCCCTTTTATTTGAAGTGTCCGCGCGACCCCCGGGTCCGGAAGATCCCTCGATCCACACTGCGGATCTGGCTGGCATGGGGGCAACACACCTCAAAACCTGGCATCACGAACAGGATTGTAACCCATCCACCTACCTGGTGGAAGTGCGCCGTGTTTTGGACTGTCAGCGGTGTTCCGCTGTAAAAATCTTGAAAAGCCGTCATTTTGCCGCCATTTTTAGGCACGAAAAATAACAACCCGGCGTCTTCTTCCCCGAGAAAGAATGCGAAGAGGAAGCCCCGTCCCCTGGGAACGTGGGCGGAAGCTGGGGATTCCAAAAACCGGAAGAGAAAAAGAAACCAGTAAGACGCGCTGAGAGACTGCTCCCTAACAACCAGGGGGGAGGGCGGAAACTGCGGAATGTGACCCGAGATAAGAGGCAGGGACACCAGGACTCTGCCATCTTCCGTTCCTAGACACCACCAAGAGAGGATGTCTC
>NW_027443341.1:0-49033 GCF_048569485.1 Anomaloglossus baeobatrachus | reverse complement strand
GACATGTATATAAGTACTGCACTAGGTCTATGACCGTGGTCTGTGTGCGTGCCTCTGGATAAGTGCCTCATAAGTGTCAGAAATATACCAGAAATGAAATGTAATTCTATGGCCTAACTCTCCATGGTCCCCATTCATCTCTGATTCTGTTAATCCATCTGTCTCATTCACAGGTATGACCGTCCAGTTGTTCTATGCATCTGAATTTCCTGACTTGACTTTAATCTCCTCACCTGCATACACATTTAAAGTCCCTTTGCTTTTGGTATGCTAACCTGCTGTTTTACTGTTGTATAATTAGTTAAATCCTCTCTGTATTTATTTTTATTTTTTTTTTCTCTTCTTTGAGTGCTTCCTACCTGTTTGTAATTCTTTCATGTGCCTCACCCCTGCTGGTCAGCTGATGTTCATCTGGGTCAATGAGACATGTATATAAGTACTGCACTAGGTCTATGACCGTGGTCTGTGTGCGTGCCTCTGGATAAGTGCCTCATAAGTGTCAGAAATATACCAGAAATGAAATGTAATTCTATGGCCTAACTCTCCATGGTCCCCATTCATCTCTGATTCTGTTAATCCATCTGTCTCATTCACAGGTATGACCGTCCAGTTGTTCTATGCATCTGAATTTCCTGACTTGACTTTAATCTCCTCACCTGCATACACATTTAAAGTCCCTTTGCTTTTGGTATGCTAACCTGCTGTTTTACTGTTGTATAATTAGTTAAATCCTCTCTGTATTTATTTTTAATTTTTTTTTCTCTTCTTTGAGTGCTTCCTACCTGTTTGTAATTCTTTCATGTGCCTCACCCCTGCTGGTCAGCTGATGTTCATCTGGGTCAATGAGACATGTATATAAGTACTGCACTAGGTCTATGACCGTGGTCTGTGTGCGTGCCTCTGGATAAGTGCCTCATAAGTGTCAGAAATATACCAGAAATGAAATGTAATTCTATGGCCTAACTCTCCATGGTCCCCATTCATCTCTGATTCTGTTAATCCATCTGTCTCATTCACAGGTATGACCGTCCAGTTGTTCTATGCATCTGAATTTCCTGACTTGACTTTAATCTCCTCACCTGCATACACATTTAAAGTCCCTTTGCTTTTGGTATGCTAACCTGCTGTTTTACTGTTGTATAATTAGTTAAATCCTCTCTGTATTTATTTTTATTTTTTTTTTCTCTTCTTTGAGTGCTTCCTACCTGTTTGTAATTCTTTCATGTGCCTCACCCCTGCTGGTCAGCTGATGTTCATCTGGGTCAATGAGACATGTATATAAGTACTGCACTAGGTCTATGACCGTGGTCTGTGTGCGTGCCTCTGGATAAGTGCCTCATAAGTGTCAGAAATATACCAGAAATGAATGTAATTCTATGGCCTAACTCTCCATGGTCCCCATTCATCTCTGATTCTGTTAATCCATCTGTCTCATTCACAGGTATGACCGTCCAGTTGTTCTATGCATCTGAATTTCCTGACTTGACTTTAATCTCCTCACCTGCATACACATTTAAAGTCCCTTTGCTTTTGGTATGCTAACCTGCTGTTTTACTGTTGTATAATTAGTTAAATCCTCTCTGTATTTATTTTTATTTTTTTTTTCTCTTCTTTGAGTGCTTCCTACCTGTTTGTAATTCTTTCATGTGCCTCACCCCTGCTGGTCAGCTGATGTTCATCTGGGTCAATGAGACATGTATATAAGTACTGCACTAGGTCTATGACCGTGGTCTGTGTGCGTGCCTCTGGATAAGTGCCTCATAAGTGTCAGAAATATACCAGAAATGAAATGTAATTCTATGGCCTAACTCTCCATGGTCCCCATTCATCTCTGATTCTGTTAATCCATCTGTCTCATTCACAGGTATGACCGTCCAGTTGTTCTATGCATCTGAATTTCCTGACTTGACTTTAATCTCCTCACCTGCATACACATTTAAAGTCCCTTTGCTTTTGGTATGCTAACCTGCTGTTTTACTGTTGTATAATTAGTTAAATCCTCTCTGTATTTATTTTTATTTTTTTTTTCTCTTCTTTGAGTGCTTCCTACCTGTTTGTAATTCTTTCATGTGCCTCACCCCTGCTGGTCAGCTGATGTTCATCTGGGTCAATGAGACATGTATATAAGTACTGCACTAGGTCTATGACCGTGGTCTGTGTGCGTGCCTCTGGATAAGTGCCTCATAAGTGTCAGAAATATACCAGAAATGAAATGTAATTCTATGGCCTAACTCTCCATGGTCCCCATTCATCTCTGATTCTGTTAATCCATCTGTCTCATTCACAGGTATGACCGTCCAGTTGTTCTATGCATCTGAATTTCCTGACTTGACTTTAATCTCCTCACCTGCATACACATTTAAAGTCCCTTTGCTTTTGGTATGCTAACCTGCTGTTTTACTGTTGTATAATTAGTTAAATCCTCTCTGTATTTATTTTTATTTTTTTTTTCTCTTCTTTGAGTGCTTCCTACCTGTTTGTAATTCTTTCATGTGCCTCACCCCTGCTGGTCAGCTGATGTTCATCTGGGTCAATGAGACATGTATATAAGTACTGCACTAGGTCTATGACCGTGGTCTGTGTGCGTGCCTCTGGATAAGTGCCTCATAAGTGTCAGAAATATACCAGAAATGAAATGTAATTCTATGGCCTAACTCTCCATGGTCCCCATTCATCTCTGATTCTGTTAATCCATCTGTCTCATTCACAGGTATGACCGTCCAGTTGTTCTATGCATCTGAATTTCCTGACTTGACTTTAATCTCCTCACCTGCATACACATTTAAAGTCCCTTTGCTTTTGGTATGCTAACCTGCTGTTTTACTGTTGTATAATTAGTTAAATCCTCTCTGTATTTATTTTTATTTTTTTTTTCTCTTCTTTGAGTGCTTCCTACCTGTTTGTAATTCTTTCATGTGCCTCACCCCTGCTGGTCAGCTGATGTTCATCTGGGTCAATGAGACATGTATATAAGTACTGCACTAGGTCTATGACCGTGGTCTGTGTGCGTGCCTCTGGATAAGTGCCTCATAAGTGTCAGAAATATACCAGAAATGAAATGTAATTCTATGGCCTAACTCTCCATGGTCCCCATTCATCTCTGATTCTGTTAATCCATCTGTCTCATTCACAGGTATGACCGTCCAGTTGTTCTATGCATCTGAATTTCCTGACTTGACTTTAATCTCCTCACCTGCATACACATTTAAAGTCCCTTTGCTTTTGGTATGCTAACCTGCTGTTTTACTGTTGTATAATTAGTTAAATCCTCTCTGTATTTATTTTTATTTTTTTTTTCTCTTCTTTGAGTGCTTCCTACCTGTTTGTAATTCTTTCATGTGCCTCACCCCTGCTGGTCAGCTGATGTTCATCTGGGTCAATGAGACATGTATATAAGTACTGCACTAGGTCTATGACCGTGGTCTGTGTGCGTGCCTCTGGATAAGTGCCTCATAAGTGTCAGAAATATACCAGAAATGAAATGTAATTCTATGGCCTAACTCTCCATGGTCCCCATTCATCTCTGATTCTGTTAATCCATCTGTCTCATTCACAGGTATGACCGTCCAGTTGTTCTATGCATCTGAATTTCCTGACTTGACTTTAATCTCCTCACCTGCATACACATTTAAAGTCCCTTTGCTTTTGGTATGCTAACCTGCTGTTTTACTGTTGTATAATTAGTTAAATCCTCTCTGTATTTATTTTTATTTTTTTTTTCTCTTCTTTGAGTGCTTCCTACCTGTTTGTAATTCTTTCATGTGCCTCACCCCTGCTGGTCAGCTGATGTTCATCTGGGTCAATGAGACATGTATATAAGTACTGCACTAGGTCTATGACCGTGGTCTGTGTGCGTGCCTCTGGATAAGTGCCTCATAAGTGTCAGAAATATACCAGAAATGAAATGTAATTCTATGGCCTAACTCTCCATGGTCCCCATTCATCTCTGATTCTGTTAATCCATCTGTCTCATTCACAGGTATGACCGTCCAGTTGTTCTATGCATCTGAATTTCCTGACTTGACTTTAATCTCCTCACCTGCATACACATTTAAAGTCCCTTTGCTTTTGGTATGCTAACCTGCTGTTTTACTGTTGTATAATTAGTTAAATCCTCTCTGTATTTATTTTTATTTTTTTTTTCTCTTCTTTGAGTGCTTCCTACCTGTTTGTAATTCTTTCATGTGCCTCACCCCTGCTGGTCAGCTGATGTTCATCTGGGTCAATGAGACATGTATATAAGTACTGCACTAGGTCTATGACCGTGGTCTGTGTGCGTGCCTCTGGATAAGTGCCTCATAAGTGTCAGAAATATACCAGAAATGAAATGTAATTCTATGGCCTAACTCTCCATGGTCCCCATTCATCTCTGATTCTGTTAATCCATCTGTCTCATTCACAGGTATGACCGTCCAGTTGTTCTATGCATCTGAATTTCCTGACTTGACTTTAATCTCCTCACCTGCATACACATTTAAAGTCCCTTTGCTTTTGGTATGCTAACCTGCTGTTTTACTGTTGTATAATTAGTTAAATCCTCTCTGTATTTATTTTTATTTTTTTTTTCTCTTCTTTGAGTGCTTCCTACCTGTTTGTAATTCTTTCATGTGCCTCACCCCTGCTGGTCAGCTGATGTTCATCTGGGTCAATGAGACATGTATATAAGTACTGCACTAGGTCTATGACCGTGGTCTGTGTGCGTGCCTCTGGATAAGTGCCTCATAAGTGTCAGAAATATACCAGAAATGAAATGTAATTCTATGGCCTAACTCTCCATGGTCCCCATTCATCTCTGATTCTGTTAATCCATCTGTCTCATTCACAGGTATGACCGTCCAGTTGTTCTATGCATCTGAATTTCCTGACTTGACTTTAATCTCCTCACCTGCATACACATTTAAAGTCCCTTTGCTTTTGGTATGCTAACCTGCTGTTTTACTGTTGTATAATTAGTTAAATCCTCTCTGTATTTATTTTTATTTTTTTTTTCTCTTCTTTGAGTGCTTCCTACCTGTTTGTAATTCTTTCATGTGCCTCACCCCTGCTGGTCAGCTGATGTTCATCTGGGTCAATGAGACATGTATATAAGTACTGCACTAGGTCTATGACCGTGGTCTGTGTGCGTGCCTCTGGATAAGTGCCTCATAAGTGTCAGAAATATACCAGAAATGAAATGTAATTCTATGGCCTAACTCTCCATGGTCCCCATTCATCTCTGATTCTGTTAATCCATCTGTCTCATTCACAGGTATGACCGTCCAGTTGTTCTATGCATCTGAATTTCCTGACTTGACTTTAATCTCCTCACCTGCATACACATTTAAAGTCCCTTTGCTTTTGGTATGCTAACCTGCTGTTTTACTGTTGTATAATTAGTTAAATCCTCTCTGTATTTATTTTTATTTTTTTTTTCTCTTCTTTGAGTGCTTCCTACCTGTTTGTAATTCTTTCATGTGCCTCACCCCTGCTGGTCAGCTGATGTTCATCTGGGTCAATGAGACATGTATATAAGTACTGCACTAGGTCTATGACCGTGGTCTGTGTGCGTGCCTCTGGATAAGTGCCTCATAAGTGTCAGAAATATACCAGAAATGAAATGTAATTCTATGGCCTAACTCTCCATGGTCCCCATTCATCTCTGATTCTGTTAATCCATCTGTCTCATTCACAGGTATGACCGTCCAGTTGTTCTATGCATCTGAATTTCCTGACTTGACTTTAATCTCCTCACCTGCATACACATTTAAAGTCCCTTTGCTTTTGGTATGCTAACCTGCTGTTTTACTGTTGTATAATTAGTTAAATCCTCTCTGTATTTATTTTTATTTTTTTTTTCTCTTCTTTGAGTGCTTCCTACCTGTTTGTAATTCTTTCATGTGCCTCACCCCTGCTGGTCAGCTGATGTTCATCTGGGTCAATGAGACATGTATATAAGTACTGCACTAGGTCTATGACCGTGGTCTGTGTGCGTGCCTCTGGATAAGTGCCTCATAAGTGTCAGAAATATACCAGAAATGAAATGTAATTCTATGGCCTAACTCTCCATGGTCCCCATTCATCTCTGATTCTGTTAATCCATCTGTCTCATTCACAGGTATGACCGTCCAGTTGTTCTATGCATCTGAATTTCCTGACTTGACTTTAATCTCCTCACCTGCATACACATTTAAAGTCCCTTTGCTTTTGGTATGCTAACCTGCTGTTTTACTGTTGTATAATTAGTTAAATCCTCTCTGTATTTATTTTTATTTTTTTTTTCTCTTCTTTGAGTGCTTCCTACCTGTTTGTAATTCTTTCATGTGCCTCACCCCTGCTGGTCAGCTGATGTTCATCTGGGTCAATGAGACATGTATATAAGTACTGCACTAGGTCTATGACCGTGGTCTGTGTGCGTGCCTCTGGATAAGTGCCTCATAAGTGTCAGAAATATACCAGAAATGAAATGTAATTCTATGGCCTAACTCTCCATGGTCCCCATTCATCTCTGATTCTGTTAATCCATCTGTCTCATTCACAGGTATGACCGTCCAGTTGTTCTATGCATCTGAATTTCCTGACTTGACTTTAATCTCCTCACCTGCATACACATTTAAAGTCCCTTTGCTTTTGGTATGCTAACCTGCTGTTTTACTGTTGTATAATTAGTTAAATCCTCTCTGTATTTATTTTTATTTTTTTTTTCTCTTCTTTGAGTGCTTCCTACCTGTTTGTAATTCTTTCATGTGCCTCACCCCTGCTGGTCAGCTGATGTTCATCTGGGTCAATGAGACATGTATATAAGTACTGCACTAGGTCTATGACCGTGGTCTGTGTGCGTGCCTCTGGATAAGTGCCTCATAAGTGTCAGAAATATACCAGAAATGAAATGTAATTCTATGGCCTAACTCTCCATGGTCCCCATTCATCTCTGATTCTGTTAATCCATCTGTCTCATTCACAGGTATGACCGTCCAGTTGTTCTATGCATCTGAATTTCCTGACTTGACTTTAATCTCCTCACCTGCATACACATTTAAAGTCCCTTTGCTTTTGGTATGCTAACCTGCTGTTTTACTGTTGTATAATTAGTTAAATCCTCTCTGTATTTATTTTTATTTTTTTTTTCTCTTCTTTGAGTGCTTCCTACCTGTTTGTAATTCTTTCATGTGCCTCACCCCTGCTGGTCAGCTGATGTTCATCTGGGTCAATGAGACATGTATATAAGTACTGCACTAGGTCTATGACCGTGGTCTGTGTGCGTGCCTCTGGATAAGTGCCTCATAAGTGTCAGAAATATACCAGAAATGAAATGTAATTCTATGGCCTAACTCTCCATGGTCCCCATTCATCTCTGATTCTGTTAATCCATCTGTCTCATTCACAGGTATGACCGTCCAGTTGTTCTATGCATCTGAATTTCCTGACTTGACTTTAATCTCCTCACCTGCATACACATTTAAAGTCCCTTTGCTTTTGGTATGCTAACCTGCTGTTTTACTGTTGTATAATTAGTTAAATCCTCTCTGTATTTATTTTTATTTTTTTTTTCTCTTCTTTGAGTGCTTCCTACCTGTTTGTAATTCTTTCATGTGCCTCACCCCTGCTGGTCAGCTGATGTTCATCTGGGTCAATGAGACATGTATATAAGTACTGCACTAGGTCTATGACCGTGGTCTGTGTGCGTGCCTCTGGATAAGTGCCTCATAAGTGTCAGAAATATACCAGAAATGAAATGTAATTCTATGGCCTAACTCTCCATGGTCCCCATTCATCTCTGATTCTGTTAATCCATCTGTCTCATTCACAGGTATGACCGTCCAGTTGTTCTATGCATCTGAATTTCCTGACTTGACTTTAATCTCCTCACCTGCATACACATTTAAAGTCCCTTTGCTTTTGGTATGCTAACCTGCTGTTTTACTGTTGTATAATTAGTTAAATCCTCTCTGTATTTATTTTTATTTTTTTTTTCTCTTCTTTGAGTGCTTCCTACCTGTTTGTAATTCTTTCATGTGCCTCACCCCTGCTGGTCAGCTGATGTTCATCTGGGTCAATGAGACATGTATATAAGTACTGCACTAGGTCTATGACCGTGGTCTGTGTGCGTGCCTCTGGATAAGTGCCTCATAAGTGTCAGAAATATACCAGAAATGAAATGTAATTCTATGGCCTAACTCTCCATGGTCCCCATTCATCTCTGATTCTGTTAATCCATCTGTCTCATTCACAGGTATGACCGTCCAGTTGTTCTATGCATCTGAATTTCCTGACTTGACTTTAATCTCCTCACCTGCATACACATTTAAAGTCCCTTTGCTTTTGGTATGCTAACCTGCTGTTTTACTGTTGTATAATTAGTTAAATCCTCTCTGTATTTATTTTTATTTTTTTTTTCTCTTCTTTGAGTGCTTCCTACCTGTTTGTAATTCTTTCATGTGCCTCACCCCTGCTGGTCAGCTGATGTTCATCTGGGTCAATGAGACATGTATATAAGTACTGCACTAGGTCTATGACCGTGGTCTGTGTGCGTGCCTCTGGATAAGTGCCTCATAAGTGTCAGAAATATACCAGAAATGAAATGTAATTCTATGGCCTAACTCTCCATGGTCCCCATTCATCTCTGATTCTGTTAATCCATCTGTCTCATTCACAGGTATGACCGTCCAGTTGTTCTATGCATCTGAATTTCCTGACTTGACTTTAATCTCCTCACCTGCATACACATTTAAAGTCCCTTTGCTTTTGGTATGCTAACCTGCTGTTTTACTGTTGTATAATTAGTTAAATCCTCTCTGTATTTATTTTTATTTTTTTTTTCTCTTCTTTGAGTGCTTCCTACCTGTTTGTAATTCTTTCATGTGCCTCACCCCTGCTGGTCAGCTGATGTTCATCTGGGTCAATGAGACATGTATATAAGTACTGCACTAGGTCTATGACCGTGGTCTGTGTGCGTGCCTCTGGATAAGTGCCTCATAAGTGTCAGAAATATACCAGAAATGAAATGTAATTCTATGGCCTAACTCTCCATGGTCCCCATTCATCTCTGATTCTGTTAATCCATCTGTCTCATTCACAGGTATGACCGTCCAGTTGTTCTATGCATCTGAATTTCCTGACTTGACTTTAATCTCCTCACCTGCATACACATTTAAAGTCCCTTTGCTTTTGGTATGCTAACCTGCTGTTTTACTGTTGTATAATTAGTTAAATCCTCTCTGTATTTATTTTTATTTTTTTTTTCTCTTCTTTGAGTGCTTCCTACCTGTTTGTAATTCTTTCATGTGCCTCACCCCTGCTGGTCAGCTGATGTTCATCTGGGTCAATGAGACATGTATATAAGTACTGCACTAGGTCTATGACCGTGGTCTGTGTGCGTGCCTCTGGATAAGTGCCTCATAAGTGTCAGAAATATACCAGAAATGAAATGTAATTCTATGGCCTAACTCTCCATGGTCCCCATTCATCTCTGATTCTGTTAATCCATCTGTCTCATTCACAGGTATGACCGTCCAGTTGTTCTATGCATCTGAATTTCCTGACTTGACTTTAATCTCCTCACCTGCATACACATTTAAAGTCCCTTTGCTTTTGGTATGCTAACCTGCTGTTTTACTGTTGTATAATTAGTTAAATCCTCTCTGTATTTATTTTTATTTTTTTTTTCTCTTCTTTGAGTGCTTCCTACCTGTTTGTAATTCTTTCATGTGCCTCACCCCTGCTGGTCAGCTGATGTTCATCTGGGTCAATGAGACATGTATATAAGTACTGCACTAGGTCTATGACCGTGGTCTGTGTGCGTGCCTCTGGATAAGTGCCTCATAAGTGTCAGAAATATACCAGAAATGAAATGTAATTCTATGGCCTAACTCTCCATGGTCCCCATTCATCTCTGATTCTGTTAATCCATCTGTCTCATTCACAGGTATGACCGTCCAGTTGTTCTATGCATCTGAATTTCCTGACTTGACTTTAATCTCCTCACCTGCATACACATTTAAAGTCCCTTTGCTTTTGGTATGCTAACCTGCTGTTTTACTGTTGTATAATTAGTTAAATCCTCTCTGTATTTATTTTTATTTTTTTTTTCTCTTCTTTGAGTGCTTCCTACCTGTTTGTAATTCTTTCATGTGCCTCACCCCTGCTGGTCAGCTGATGTTCATCTGGGTCAATGAGACATGTATATAAGTACTGCACTAGGTCTATGACCGTGGTCTGTGTGCGTGCCTCTGGATAAGTGCCTCATAAGTGTCAGAAATATACCAGAAATGAAATGTAATTCTATGGCCTAACTCTCCATGGTCCCCATTCATCTCTGATTCTGTTAATCCATCTGTCTCATTCACAGGTATGACCGTCCAGTTGTTCTATGCATCTGAATTTCCTGACTTGACTTTAATCTCCTCACCTGCATACACATTTAAAGTCCCTTTGCTTTTGGTATGCTAACCTGCTGTTTTACTGTTGTATAATTAGTTAAATCCTCTCTGTATTTATTTTTATTTTTTTTTTCTCTTCTTTGAGTGCTTCCTACCTGTTTGTAATTCTTTCATGTGCCTCACCCCTGCTGGTCAGCTGATGTTCATCTGGGTCAATGAGACATGTATATAAGTACTGCACTAGGTCTATGACCGTGGTCTGTGTGCGTGCCTCTGGATAAGTGCCTCATAAGTGTCAGAAATATACCAGAAATGAAATGTAATTCTATGGCCTAACTCTCCATGGTCCCCATTCATCTCTGATTCTGTTAATCCATCTGTCTCATTCACAGGTATGACCGTCCAGTTGTTCTATGCATCTGAATTTCCTGACTTGACTTTAATCTCCTCACCTGCATACACATTTAAAGTCCCTTTGCTTTTGGTATGCTAACCTGCTGTTTTACTGTTGTATAATTAGTTAAATCCTCTCTGTATTTATTTTTATTTTTTTTTTCTCTTCTTTGAGTGCTTCCTACCTGTTTGTAATTCTTTCATGTGCCTCACCCCTGCTGGTCAGCTGATGTTCATCTGGGTCAATGAGACATGTATATAAGTACTGCACTAGGTCTATGACCGTGGTCTGTGTGCGTGCCTCTGGATAAGTGCCTCATAAGTGTCAGAAATATACCAGAAATGAAATGTAATTCTATGGCCTAACTCTCCATGGTCCCCATTCATCTCTGATTCTGTTAATCCATCTGTCTCATTCACAGGTATGACCGTCCAGTTGTTCTATGCATCTGAATTTCCTGACTTGACTTTAATCTCCTCACCTGCATACACATTTAAAGTCCCTTTGCTTTTGGTATGCTAACCTGCTGTTTTACTGTTGTATAATTAGTTAAATCCTCTCTGTATTTATTTTTATTTTTTTTTTCTCTTCTTTGAGTGCTTCCTACCTGTTTGTAATTCTTTCATGTGCCTCACCCCTGCTGGTCAGCTGATGTTCATCTGGGTCAATGAGACATGTATATAAGTACTGCACTAGGTCTATGACCGTGGTCTGTGTGCGTGCCTCTGGATAAGTGCCTCATAAGTGTCAGAAATATACCAGAAATGAAATGTAATTCTATGGCCTAACTCTCCATGGTCCCCATTCATCTCTGATTCTGTTAATCCATCTGTCTCATTCACAGGTATGACCGTCCAGTTGTTCTATGCATCTGAATTTCCTGACTTGACTTTAATCTCCTCACCTGCATACACATTTAAAGTCCCTTTGCTTTTGGTATGCTAACCTGCTGTTTTACTGTTGTATAATTAGTTAAATCCTCTCTGTATTTATTTTTATTTTTTTTTCTCTTCTTTGAGTGCTTCCTACCTGTTTGTAATTCTTTCATGTGCCTCACCCCTGCTGGTCAGCTGATGTTCATCTGGGTCAATGAGACATGTATATAAGTACTGCACTAGGTCTATGACCGTGGTCTGTGTGCGTGCCTCTGGATAAGTGCCTCATAAGTGTCAGAAATATACCAGAAATGAAATGTAATTCTATGGCCTAACTCTCCATGGTCCCCATTCATCTCTGATTCTGTTAATCCATCTGTCTCATTCACAGGTATGACCGTCCAGTTGTTCTATGCATCTGAATTTCCTGACTTGACTTTAATCTCCTCACCTGCATACACATTTAAAGTCCCTTTGCTTTTGGTATGCTAACCTGCTGTTTTACTGTTGTATAATTAGTTAAATCCTCTCTGTATTTATTTTTATTTTTTTTTTCTCTTCTTTGAGTGCTTCCTACCTGTTTGTAATTCTTTCATGTGCCTCACCCCTGCTGGTCAGCTGATGTTCATCTGGGTCAATGAGACATGTATATAAGTACTGCACTAGGTCTATGACCGTGGTCTGTGTGCGTGCCTCTGGATAAGTGCCTCATAAGTGTCAGAAATATACCAGAAATGAAATGTAATTCTATGGCCTAACTCTCCATGGTCCCCATTCATCTCTGATTCTGTTAATCCATCTGTCTCATTCACAGGTATGACCGTCCAGTTGTTCTATGCATCTGAATTTCCTGACTTGACTTTAATCTCCTCACCTGCATACACATTTAAAGTCCCTTTGCTTTTGGTATGCTAACCTGCTGTTTTACTGTTGTATAATTAGTTAAATCCTCTCTGTATTTATTTTTATTTTTTTTTTCTCTTCTTTGAGTGCTTCCTACCTGTTTGTAATTCTTTCATGTGCCTCACCCCTGCTGGTCAGCTGATGTTCATCTGGGTCAATGAGACATGTATATAAGTACTGCACTAGGTCTATGACCGTGGTCTGTGTGCGTGCCTCTGGATAAGTGCCTCATAAGTGTCAGAAATATACCAGAAATGAAATGTAATTCTATGGCCTAACTCTCCATGGTCCCCATTCATCTCTGATTCTGTTAATCCATCTGTCTCATTCACAGGTATGACCGTCCAGTTGTTCTATGCATCTGAATTTCCTGACTTGACTTTAATCTCCTCACCTGCATACACATTTAAAGTCCCTTTGCTTTTGGTATGCTAACCTGCTGTTTTACTGTTGTATAATTAGTTAAATCCTCTCTGTATTTATTTTTATTTTTTTTTCTCTTCTTTGAGTGCTTCCTACCTGTTTGTAATTCTTTCATGTGCCTCACCCCTGCTGGTCAGCTGATGTTCATCTGGGTCAATGAGACATGTATATAAGTACTGCACTAGGTCTATGACCGTGGTCTGTGTGCGTGCCTCTGGATAAGTGCCTCATAAGTGTCAGAAATATACCAGAAATGAAATGTAATTCTATGGCCTAACTCTCCATGGTCCCCATTCATCTCTGATTCTGTTAATCCATCTGTCTCATTCACAGGTATGACCGTCCAGTTGTTCTATGCATCTGAATTTCCTGACTTGACTTTAATCTCCTCACCTGCATACACATTTAAAGTCCCTTTGCTTTTGGTATGCTAACCTGCTGTTTTACTGTTGTATAATTAGTTAAATCCTCTCTGTATTTATTTTTATTTTTTTTTTCTCTTCTTTGAGTGCTTCCTACCTGTTTGTAATTCTTTCATGTGCCTCACCCCTGCTGGTCAGCTGATGTTCATCTGGGTCAATGAGACATGTATATAAGTACTGCACTAGGTCTATGACCGTGGTCTGTGTGCGTGCCTCTGGATAAGTGCCTCATAAGTGTCAGAAATATACCAGAAATGAAATGTAATTCTATGGCCTAACTCTCCATGGTCCCCATTCATCTCTGATTCTGTTAATCCATCTGTCTCATTCACAGGTATGACCGTCCAGTTGTTCTATGCATCTGAATTTCCTGACTTGACTTTAATCTCCTCACCTGCATACACATTTAAAGTCCCTTTGCTTTTGGTATGCTAACCTGCTGTTTTACTGTTGTATAATTAGTTAAATCCTCTCTGTATTTATTTTTATTTTTTTTTTCTCTTCTTTGAGTGCTTCCTACCTGTTTGTAATTCTTTCATGTGCCTCACCCCTGCTGGTCAGCTGATGTTCATCTGGGTCAATGAGACATGTATATAAGTACTGCACTAGGTCTATGACCGTGGTCTGTGTGCGTGCCTCTGGATAAGTGCCTCATAAGTGTCAGAAATATACCAGAAATGAAATGTAATTCTATGGCCTAACTCTCCATGGTCCCCATTCATCTCTGATTCTGTTAATCCATCTGTCTCATTCACAGGTATGACCGTCCAGTTGTTCTATGCATCTGAATTTCCTGACTTGACTTTAATCTCCTCACCTGCATACACATTTAAAGTCCCTTTGCTTTTGGTATGCTAACCTGCTGTTTTACTGTTGTATAATTAGTTAAATCCTCTCTGTATTTATTTTTATTTTTTTTTTCTCTTCTTTGAGTGCTTCCTACCTGTTTGTAATTCTTTCATGTGCCTCACCCCTGCTGGTCAGCTGATGTTCATCTGGGTCAATGAGACATGTATATAAGTACTGCACTAGGTCTATGACCGTGGTCTGTGTGCGTGCCTCTGGATAAGTGCCTCATAAGTGTCAGAAATATACCAGAAATGAAATGTAATTCTATGGCCTAACTCTCCATGGTCCCCATTCATCTCTGATTCTGTTAATCCATCTGTCTCATTCACAGGTATGACCGTCCAGTTGTTCTATGCATCTGAATTTCCTGACTTGACTTTAATCTCCTCACCTGCATACACATTTAAAGTCCCTTTGCTTTTGGTATGCTAACCTGCTGTTTTACTGTTGTATAATTAGTTAAATCCTCTCTGTATTTATTTTTATTTTTTTTTTCTCTTCTTTGAGTGCTTCCTACCTGTTTGTAATTCTTTCATGTGCCTCACCCCTGCTGGTCAGCTGATGTTCATCTGGGTCAATGAGACATGTATATAAGTACTGCACTAGGTCTATGACCGTGGTCTGTGTGCGTGCCTCTGGATAAGTGCCTCATAAGTGTCAGAAATATACCAGAAATGAAATGTAATTCTATGGCCTAACTCTCCATGGTCCCCATTCATCTCTGATTCTGTTAATCCATCTGTCTCATTCACAGGTATGACCGTCCAGTTGTTCTATGCATCTGAATTTCCTGACTTGACTTTAATCTCCTCACCTGCATACACATTTAAAGTCCCTTTGCTTTTGGTATGCTAACCTGCTGTTTTACTGTTGTATAATTAGTTAAATCCTCTCTGTATTTATTTTTATTTTTTTTTTCTCTTCTTTGAGTGCTTCCTACCTGTTTGTAATTCTTTCATGTGCCTCACCCCTGCTGGTCAGCTGATGTTCATCTGGGTCAATGAGACATGTATATAAGTACTGCACTAGGTCTATGACCGTGGTCTGTGTGCGTGCCTCTGGATAAGTGCCTCATAAGTGTCAGAAATATACCAGAAATGAAATGTAATTCTATGGCCTAACTCTCCATGGTCCCCATTCATCTCTGATTCTGTTAATCCATCTGTCTCATTCACAGGTATGACCGTCCAGTTGTTCTATGCATCTGAATTTCCTGACTTGACTTTAATCTCCTCACCTGCATACACATTTAAAGTCCCTTTGCTTTTGGTATGCTAACCTGCTGTTTTACTGTTGTATAATTAGTTAAATCCTCTCTGTATTTATTTTTATTTTTTTTTTCTCTTCTTTGAGTGCTTCCTACCTGTTTGTAATTCTTTCATGTGCCTCACCCCTGCTGGTCAGCTGATGTTCATCTGCGTCAATGAGACATGTATATAAGTACTGCACTAGGTCTATGACCGTGGTCTGTGTGCGTGCCTCTGGATAAGTGCCTCATAAGTGTCAGAAATATACCAGAAATGAAATGTAATTCTATGGCCTAACTCTCCATGGTCCCCATTCATCTCTGATTCTGTTAATC
The DNA here is from genome assembly GCF_048569485.1 of Anomaloglossus baeobatrachus. Taxonomy (NCBI): domain Eukaryota; kingdom Metazoa; phylum Chordata; class Amphibia; order Anura; family Aromobatidae; genus Anomaloglossus; species Anomaloglossus baeobatrachus. The sequence goes on along the minus strand of NW_027443341.1, from coordinate 33,230 downwards.
CATCTGTCTCATTCACAGGTATGACCGTCCAGTTGTTCTATGCATCTGAATTTCCTGACTTGACTTTAATCTCCTCACCTGCATACACATTTAAAGTCCCTTTGCTTTTGGTATGCTAACCTGCTGTTTTACTGTTGTATAATTAGTTAAATCCTCTCTGTATTTATTTTTATTTTTTTTTTCTCTTCTTTGAGTGCTTCCTACCTGTTTGTAATTCTTTCATGTGCCTCACCCCTGCTGGTCAGCTGATGTTCATCTGGGTCAATGAGACATGTATATAAGTACTGCACTAGGTCTATGACCGTGGTCTGTGTGCGTGCCTCTGGATAAGTGCCTCATAAGTGTCAGAAATATACCAGAAATGAAATGTAATTCTATGGCCTAACTCTCCATGGTCCCCATTCATCTCTGATTCTGTTAATCCATCTGTCTCATTCACAGGTATGACCGTCCAGTTGTTCTATGCATCTGAATTTCCTGACTTGACTTTAATCTCCTCACCTGCATACACATTTAAAGTCCCTTTGCTTTTGGTATGCTAACCTGCTGTTTTACTGTTGTATAATTAGTTAAATCCTCTCTGTATTTATTTTTATTTTTTTTTTCTCTTCTTTGAGTGCTTCCTACCTGTTTGTAATTCTTTCATGTGCCTCACCCCTGCTGGTCAGCTGATGTTCATCTGGGTCAATGAGACATGTATATAAGTACTGCACTAGGTCTATGACCGTGGTCTGTGTGCGTGCCTCTGGATAAGTGCCTCATAAGTGTCAGAAATATACCAGAAATGAAATGTAATTCTATGGCCTAACTCTCCATGGTCCCCATTCATCTCTGATTCTGTTAATCCATCTGTCTCATTCACAGGTATGACCGTCCAGTTGTTCTATGCATCTGAATTTCCTGACTTGACTTTAATCTCCTCACCTGCATACACATTTAAAGTCCCTTTGCTTTTGGTATGCTAACCTGCTGTTTTACTGTTGTATAATTAGTTAAATCCTCTCTGTATTTATTTTTATTTTTTTTTTCTCTTCTTTGAGTGCTTCCTACCTGTTTGTAATTCTTTCATGTGCCTCACCCCTGCTGGTCAGCTGATGTTCATCTGGGTCAATGAGACATGTATATAAGTACTGCACTAGGTCTATGACCGTGGTCTGTGTGCGTGCCTCTGGATAAGTGCCTCATAAGTGTCAGAAATATACCAGAAATGAAATGTAATTCTATGGCCTAACTCTCCATGGTCCCCATTCATCTCTGATTCTGTTAATCCATCTGTCTCATTCACAGGTATGACCGTCCAGTTGTTCTATGCATCTGAATTTCCTGACTTGACTTTAATCTCCTCACCTGCATACACATTTAAAGTCCCTTTGCTTTTGGTATGCTAACCTGCTGTTTTACTGTTGTATAATTAGTTAAATCCTCTCTGTATTTATTTTTATTTTTTTTTCTCTTCTTTGAGTGCTTCCTACCTGTTTGTAATTCTTTCATGTGCCTCACCCCTGCTGGTCAGCTGATGTTCATCTGGGTCAATGAGACATGTATATAAGTACTGCACTAGGTCTATGACCGTGGTCTGTGTGCGTGCCTCTGGATAAGTGCCTCATAAGTGTCAGAAATATACCAGAAATGAAATGTAATTCTATGGCCTAACTCTCCATGGTCCCCATTCATCTCTGATTCTGTTAATCCATCTGTCTCATTCACAGGTATGACCGTCCAGTTGTTCTATGCATCTGAATTTCCTGACTTGACTTTAATCTCCTCACCTGCATACACATTTAAAGTCCCTTTGCTTTTGGTATGCTAACCTGCTGTTTTACTGTTGTATAATTAGTTAAATCCTCTCTGTATTTATTTTTATTTTTTTTTTCTCTTCTTTGAGTGCTTCCTACCTGTTTGTAATTCTTTCATGTGCCTCACCCCTGCTGGTCAGCTGATGTTCATCTGGGTCAATGAGACATGTATATAAGTACTGCACTAGGTCTATGACCGTGGTCTGTGTGCGTGCCTCTGGATAAGTGCCTCATAAGTGTCAGAAATATACCAGAAATGAAATGTAATTCTATGGCCTAACTCTCCATGGTCCCCATTCATCTCTGATTCTGTTAATCCATCTGTCTCATTCACAGGTATGACCGTCCAGTTGTTCTATGCATCTGAATTTCCTGACTTGACTTTAATCTCCTCACCTGCATACACATTTAAAGTCCCTTTGCTTTTGGTATGCTAACCTGCTGTTTTACTGTTGTATAATTAGTTAAATCCTCTCTGTATTTATTTTTATTTTTTTTTTCTCTTCTTTGAGTGCTTCCTACCTGTTTGTAATTCTTTCATGTGCCTCACCCCTGCTGGTCAGCTGATGTTCATCTGGGTCAATGAGACATGTATATAAGTACTGCACTAGGTCTATGACCGTGGTCTGTGTGCGTGCCTCTGGATAAGTGCCTCATAAGTGTCAGAAATATACCAGAAATGAAATGTAATTCTATGGCCTAACTCTCCATGGTCCCCATTCATCTCTGATTCTGTTAATCCATCTGTCTCATTCACAGGTATGACCGTCCAGTTGTTCTATGCATCTGAATTTCCTGACTTGACTTTAATCTCCTCACCTGCATACACATTTAAAGTCCCTTTGCTTTTGGTATGCTAACCTGCTGTTTTACTGTTGTATAATTAGTTAAATCCTCTCTGTATTTATTTTTATTTTTTTTTTCTCTTCTTTGAGTGCTTCCTACCTGTTTGTAATTCTTTCATGTGCCTCACCCCTGCTGGTCAGCTGATGTTCATCTGGGTCAATGAGACATGTATATAAGTACTGCACTAGGTCTATGACCGTGGTCTGTGTGCGTGCCTCTGGATAAGTGCCTCATAAGTGTCAGAAATATACCAGAAATGAAATGTAATTCTATGGCCTAACTCTCCATGGTCCCCATTCATCTCTGATTCTGTTAATCCATCTGTCTCATTCACAGGTATGACCGTCCAGTTGTTCTATGCATCTGAATTTCCTGACTTGACTTTAATCTCCTCACCTGCATACACATTTAAAGTCCCTTTGCTTTTGGTATGCTAACCTGCTGTTTTACTGTTGTATAATTAGTTAAATCCTCTCTGTATTTATTTTTATTTTTTTTTTCTCTTCTTTGAGTGCTTCCTACCTGTTTGTAATTCTTTCATGTGCCTCACCCCTGCTGGTCAGCTGATGTTCATCTGGGTCAATGAGACATGTATATAAGTACTGCACTAGGTCTATGACCGTGGTCTGTGTGCGTGCCTCTGGATAAGTGCCTCATAAGTGTCAGAAATATACCAGAAATGAAATGTAATTCTATGGCCTAACTCTCCATGGTCCCCATTCATCTCTGATTCTGTTAATCCATCTGTCTCATTCACAGGTATGACCGTCCAGTTGTTCTATGCATCTGAATTTCCTGACTTGACTTTAATCTCCTCACCTGCATACACATTTAAAGTCCCTTTGCTTTTGGTATGCTAACCTGCTGTTTTACTGTTGTATAATTAGTTAAATCCTCTCTGTATTTATTTTTATTTTTTTTTTCTCTTCTTTGAGTGCTTCCTACCTGTTTGTAATTCTTTCATGTGCCTCACCCCTGCTGGTCAGCTGATGTTCATCTGGGTCAATGAGACATGTATATAAGTACTGCACTAGGTCTATGACCGTGGTCTGTGTGCGTGCCTCTGGATAAGTGCCTCATAAGTGTCAGAAATATACCAGAAATGAAATGTAATTCTATGGCCTAACTCTCCATGGTCCCCATTCATCTCTGATTCTGTTAATCCATCTGTCTCATTCACAGGTATGACCGTCCAGTTGTTCTATGCATCTGAATTTCCTGACTTGACTTTAATCTCCTCACCTGCATACACATTTAAAGTCCCTTTGCTTTTGGTATGCTAACCTGCTGTTTTACTGTTGTATAATTAGTTAAATCCTCTCTGTATTTATTTTTATTTTTTTTTTCTCTTCTTTGAGTGCTTCCTACCTGTTTGTAATTCTTTCATGTGCCTCACCCCTGCTGGTCAGCTGATGTTCATCTGGGTCAATGAGACATGTATATAAGTACTGCACTAGGTCTATGACCGTGGTCTGTGTGCGTGCCTCTGGATAAGTGCCTCATAAGTGTCAGAAATATACCAGAAATGAAATGTAATTCTATGGCCTAACTCTCCATGGTCCCCATTCATCTCTGATTCTGTTAATCCATCTGTCTCATTCACAGGTATGACCGTCCAGTTGTTCTATGCATCTGAATTTCCTGACTTGACTTTAATCTCCTCACCTGCATACACATTTAAAGTCCCTTTGCTTTTGGTATGCTAACCTGCTGTTTTACTGTTGTATAATTAGTTAAATCCTCTCTGTATTTATTTTTATTTTTTTTTTCTCTTCTTTGAGTGCTTCCTACCTGTTTGTAATTCTTTCATGTGCCTCACCCCTGCTGGTCAGCTGATGTTCATCTGGGTCAATGAGACATGTATATAAGTACTGCACTAGGTCTATGACCGTGGTCTGTGTGCGTGCCTCTGGATAAGTGCCTCATAAGTGTCAGAAATATACCAGAAATGAAATGTAATTCTATGGCCTAACTCTCCATGGTCCCCATTCATCTCTGATTCTGTTAATCCATCTGTCTCATTCACAGGTATGACCGTCCAGTTGTTCTATGCATCTGAATTTCCTGACTTGACTTTAATCTCCTCACCTGCATACACATTTAAAGTCCCTTTGCTTTTGGTATGCTAACCTGCTGTTTTACTGTTGTATAATTAGTTAAATCCTCTCTGTATTTATTTTTATTTTTTTTTTCTCTTCTTTGAGTGCTTCCTACCTGTTTGTAATTCTTTCATGTGCCTCACCCCTGCTGGTCAGCTGATGTTCATCTGGGTCAATGAGACATGTATATAAGTACTGCACTAGGTCTATGACCGTGGTCTGTGTGCGTGCCTCTGGATAAGTGCCTCATAAGTGTCAGAAATATACCAGAAATGAAATGTAATTCTATGGCCTAACTCTCCATGGTCCCCATTCATCTCTGATTCTGTTAATCCATCTGTCTCATTCACAGGTATGACCGTCCAGTTGTTCTATGCATCTGAATTTCCTGACTTGACTTTAATCTCCTCACCTGCATACACATTTAAAGTCCCTTTGCTTTTGGTATGCTAACCTGCTGTTTTACTGTTGTATAATTAGTTAAATCCTCTCTGTATTTATTTTTATTTTTTTTTTCTCTTCTTTGAGTGCTTCCTACCTGTTTGTAATTCTTTCATGTGCCTCACCCCTGCTGGTCAGCTGATGTTCATCTGGGTCAATGAGACATGTATATAAGTACTGCACTAGGTCTATGACCGTGGTCTGTGTGCGTGCCTCTGGATAAGTGCCTCATAAGTGTCAGAAATATACCAGAAATGAAATGTAATTCTATGGCCTAACTCTCCATGGTCCCCATTCATCTCTGATTCTGTTAATCCATCTGTCTCATTCACAGGTATGACCGTCCAGTTGTTCTATGCATCTGAATTTCCTGACTTGACTTTAATCTCCTCACCTGCATACACATTTAAAGTCCCTTTGCTTTTGGTATGCTAACCTGCTGTTTTACTGTTGTATAATTAGTTAAATCCTCTCTGTATTTATTTTTATTTTTTTTTTCTCTTCTTTGAGTGCTTCCTACCTGTTTGTAATTCTTTCATGTGCCTCACCCCTGCTGGTCAGCTGATGTTCATCTGGGTCAATGAGACATGTATATAAGTACTGCACTAGGTCTATGACCGTGGTCTGTGTGCGTGCCTCTGGATAAGTGCCTCATAAGTGTCAGAAATATACCAGAAATGAAATGTAATTCTATGGCCTAACTCTCCATGGTCCCCATTCATCTCTGATTCTGTTAATCCATCTGTCTCATTCACAGGTATGACCGTCCAGTTGTTCTATGCATCTGAATTTCCTGACTTGACTTTAATCTCCTCACCTGCATACACATTTAAAGTCCCTTTGCTTTTGGTATGCTAACCTGCTGTTTTACTGTTGTATAATTAGTTAAATCCTCTCTGTATTTATTTTTATTTTTTTTTTCTCTTCTTTGAGTGCTTCCTACCTGTTTGTAATTCTTTCATGTGCCTCACCCCTGCTGGTCAGCTGATGTTCATCTGGGTCAATGAGACATGTATATAAGTACTGCACTAGGTCTATGACCGTGGTCTGTGTGCGTGCCCTCTGGATAAGTGCCTCATAAGTGTCAGAAATATACCAGAAATGAAATGTAATTCTATGGCCTAACTCTCCATGGTCCCCATTCATCTCTGATTCTGTTAATCCATCTGTCTCATTCACAGGTATGACCGTCCAGTTGTTCTATGCATCTGAATTTCCTGACTTGACTTTAATCTCCTCACCTGCATACACATTTAAAGTCCCTTTGCTTTTGGTATGCTAACCTGCTGTTTTACTGTTGTATAATTAGTTAAATCCTCTCTGTATTTATTTTTATTTTTTTTTTCTCTTCTTTGAGTGCTTCCTACCTGTTGTAATTCTTTCATGTGCCTCACCCCTGCTGGTCAGCTGATGTTCATCTGGGTCAATGAGACATGTATATAAGTACTGCACTAGGTCTATGACCGTGGTCTGTGTGCGTGCCTCTGGATAAGTGCCTCATAAGTGTCAGAAATATACCAGAAATGAAATGTAATTCTATGGCCTAACTCTCCATGGTCCCCATTCATCTCTGATTCTGTTAATCCATCTGTCTCATTCACAGGTATGACCGTCCAGTTGTTCTATGCATCTGAATTTCCTGACTTGACTTTAATCTCCTCACCTGCATACACATTTAAAGTCCCTTTGCTTTTGGTATGCTAACCTGCTGTTTTACTGTTGTATAATTAGTTAAATCCTCTCTGTATTTATTTTTATTTTTTTTTTCTCTTCTTTGAGTGCTTCCTACCTGTTTGTAATTCTTTCATGTGCCTCACCCCTGCTGGTCAGCTGATGTTCATCTGGGTCAATGAGACATGTATATAAGTACTGCACTAGGTCTATGACCGTGGTCTGTGTGCGTGCCTCTGGATAAGTGCCTCATAAGTGTCAGAAATATACCAGAAATGAAATGTAATTCTATGGCCTAACTCTCCATGGTCCCCATTCATCTCTGATTCTGTTAATCCATCTGTCTCATTCACAGGTATGACCGTCCAGTTGTTCTATGCATCTGAATTTCCTGACTTGACTTTAATCTCCTCACCTGCATACACATTTAAAGTCCCTTTGCTTTTGGTATGCTAACCTGCTGTTTTACTGTTGTATAATTAGTTAAATCCTCTCTGTATTTATTTTTATTTTTTTTTTCTCTTCTTTGAGTGCTTCCTACCTGTTTGTAATTCTTTCATGTGCCTCACCCCTGCTGGTCAGCTGATGTTCATCTGGGTCAATGAGACATGTATATAAGTACTGCACTAGGTCTATGACCGTGGTCTGTGTGCGTGCCTCTGGATAAGTGCCTCATAAGTGTCAGAAATATACCAGAAATGAAATGTAATTCTATGGCCTAACTCTCCATGGTCCCCATTCATCTCTGATTCTGTTAATCCATCTGTCTCATTCACAGGTATGACCGTCCAGTTGTTCTATGCATCTGAATTTCCTGACTTGACTTTAATCTCCTCACCTGCATACACATTTAAAGTCCCTTTGCTTTTGGTATGCTAACCTGCTGTTTTACTGTTGTATAATTAGTTAAATCCTCTCTGTATTTATTTTTATTTTTTTTTTCTCTTCTTTGAGTGCTTCCTACCTGTTTGTAATTCTTTCATGTGCCTCACCCCTGCTGGTCAGCTGATGTTCATCTGGGTCAATGAGACATGTATATAAGTACTGCACTAGGTCTATGACCGTGGTCTGTGTGCGTGCCTCTGGATAAGTGCCTCATAAGTGTCAGAAATATACCAGAAATGAAATGTAATTCTATGGCCTAACTCTCCATGGTCCCCATTCATCTCTGATTCTGTTAATCCATCTGTCTCATTCACAGGTATGACCGTCCAGTTGTTCTATGCATCTGAATTTCCTGACTTGACTTTAATCTCCTCACCTGCATACACATTTAAAGTCCCTTTGCTTTTGGTATGCTAACCTGCTGTTTTACTGTTGTATAATTAGTTAAATCCTCTCTGTATTTATTTTTATTTTTTTTTTCTCTTCTTTGAGTGCTTCCTACCTGTTTGTAATTCTTTCATGTGCCTCACCCCTGCTGGTCAGCTGATGTTCATCTGGGTCAATGAGACATGTATATAAGTACTGCACTAGGTCTATGACCGTGGTCTGTGTGCGTGCCTCTGGATAAGTGCCTCATAAGTGTCAGAAATATACCAGAAATGAAATGTAATTCTATGGCCTAACTCTCCATGGTCCCCATTCATCTCTGATTCTGTTAATCCATCTGTCTCATTCACAGGTATGACCGTCCAGTTGTTCTATGCATCTGAATTTCCTGACTTGACTTTAATCTCCTCACCTGCATACACATTTAAAGTCCCTTTGCTTTTGGTATGCTAACCTGCTGTTTTACTGTTGTATAATTAGTTAAATCCTCTCTGTATTTATTTTTATTTTTTTTTTCTCTTCTTTGAGTGCTTCCTACCTGTTTGTAATTCTTTCATGTGCCTCACCCCTGCTGGTCAGCTGATGTTCATCTGGGTCAATGAGACATGTATATAAGTACTGCACTAGGTCTATGACCGTGGTCTGTGTGCGTGCCTCTGGATAAGTGCCTCATAAGTGTCAGAAATATACCAGAAATGAAATGTAATTCTATGGCCTAACTCTCCATGGTCCCCATTCATCTCTGATTCTGTTAATCCATCTGTCTCATTCACAGGTATGACCGTCCAGTTGTTCTATGCATCTGAATTTCCTGACTTGACTTTAATCTCCTCACCTGCATACACATTTAAAGTCCCTTTGCTTTTGGTATGCTAACCTGCTGTTTTACTGTTGTATAATTAGTTAAATCCTCTCTGTATTTATTTTTATTTTTTTTTTCTCTTCTTTGAGTGCTTCCTACCTGTTTGTAATTCTTTCATGTGCCTCACCCCTGCTGGTCAGCTGATGTTCATCTGGGTCAATGAGACATGTATATAAGTACTGCACTAGGTCTATGACCGTGGTCTGTGTGCGTGCCTCTGGATAAGTGCCTCATAAGTGTCAGAAATATACCAGAAATGAAATGTAATTCTATGGCCTAACTCTCCATGGTCCCCATTCATCTCTGATTCTGTTAATCCATCTGTCTCATTCACAGGTATGACCGTCCAGTTGTTCTATGCATCTGAATTTCCTGACTTGACTTTAATCTCCTCACCTGCATACACATTTAAAGTCCCTTTGCTTTTGGTATGCTAACCTGCTGTTTTACTGTTGTATAATTAGTTAAATCCTCTCTGTATTTATTTTTATTTTTTTTTTCTCTTCTTTGAGTGCTTCCTACCTGTTTGTAATTCTTTCATGTGCCTCACCCCTGCTGGTCAGCTGATGTTCATCTGGGTCAATGAGACATGTATATAAGTACTGCACTAGGTCTATGACCGTGGTCTGTGTGCGTGCCTCTGGATAAGTGCCTCATAAGTGTCAGAAATATACCAGAAATGAAATGTAATTCTATGGCCTAACTCTCCATGGTCCCCATTCATCTCTGATTCTGTTAATCCATCTGTCTCATTCACAGGTATGACCGTCCAGTTGTTCTATGCATCTGAATTTCCTGACTTGACTTTAATCTCCTCACCTGCATACACATTTAAAGTCCCTTTGCTTTTGGTATGCTAACCTGCTGTTTTACTGTTGTATAATTAGTTAAATCCTCTCTGTATTTATTTTTATTTTTTTTTTCTCTTCTTTGAGTGCTTCCTACCTGTTTGTAATTCTTTCATGTGCCTCACCCCTGCTGGTCAGCTGATGTTCATCTGGGTCAATGAGACATGTATATAAGTACTGCACTAGGTCTATGACCGTGGTCTGTGTGCGTGCCTCTGGATAAGTGCCTCATAAGTGTCAGAAATATACCAGAAATGAAATGTAATTCTATGGCCTAACTCTCCATGGTCCCCATTCATCTCTGATTCTGTTAATCCATCTGTCTCATTCACAGGTATGACCGTCCAGTTGTTCTATGCATCTGAATTTCCTGACTTGACTTTAATCTCCTCACCTGCATACACATTTAAAGTCCCTTTGCTTTTGGTATGCTAACCTGCTGTTTTACTGTTGTATAATTAGTTAAATCCTCTCTGTATTTATTTTTATTTTTTTTTTCTCTTCTTTGAGTGCTTCCTACCTGTTTGTAATTCTTTCATGTGCCTCACCCCTGCTGGTCAGCTGATGTTCATCTGGGTCAATGAGACATGTATATAAGTACTGCACTAGGTCTATGACCGTGGTCTGTGTGCGTGCCTCTGGATAAGTGCCTCATAAGTGTCAGAAATATACCAGAAATGAAATGTAATTCTATGGCCTAACTCTCCATGGTCCCCATTCATCTCTGATTCTGTTAATCCATCTGTCTCATTCACAGGTATGACCGTCCAGTTGTTCTATGCATCTGAATTTCCTGACTTGACTTTAATCTCCTCACCTGCATACACATTTAAAGTCCCTTTGCTTTTGGTATGCTAACCTGCTGTTTTACTGTTGTATAATTAGTTAAATCCTCTCTGTATTTATTTTTATTTTTTTTTTCTCTTCTTTGAGTGCTTCCTACCTGTTTGTAATTCTTTCATGTGCCTCACCCCTGCTGGTCAGCTGATGTTCATCTGGGTCAATGAGACATGTATATAAGTACTGCACTAGGTCTATGACCGTGGTCTGTGTGCGTGCCTCTGGATAAGTGCCTCATAAGTGTCAGAAATATACCAGAAATGAAATGTAATTCTATGGCCTAACTCTCCATGGTCCCCATTCATCTCTTATTCTGTTAATCCATCTGTCTCATTCACAGGTATGACCGTCCAGTTGTTCTATGCATCTGAATTTCCTGACTTGACTTTAATCTCCTCACCTGCATACACATTTAAAGTCCCTTTGCTTTTGGTATGCTAACCTGCTGTTTTACTGTTGTATAATTAGTTAAATCCTCTCTGTATTTATTTTTATTTTTTTTTTCTCTTCTTTGAGTGCTTCCTACCTGTTTGTAATTCTTTCATGTGCCTCACCCCTGCTGGTCAGCTGATGTTCATCTGGGTCAATGAGACATGTATATAAGTACTGCACTAGGTCTATGACCGTGGTCTGTGTGCGTGCCTCTGGATAAGTGCCTCATAAGTGTCAGAAATATACCAGAAATGAAATGTAATTCTATGGCCTAACTCTCCATGGTCCCCATTCATCTCTGATTCTGTTAATCCATCTGTCTCATTCACAGGTATGACCGTCCAGTTGTTCTATGCATCTGAATTTCCTGACTTGACTTTAATCTCCTCACCTGCATACACATTTAAAGTCCCTTTGCTTTTGGTATGCTAACCTGCTGTTTTACTGTTGTATAATTAGTTAAATCCTCTCTGTATTTATTTTTATTTTTTTTTTCTCTTCTTTGAGTGCTTCCTACCTGTTTGTAATTCTTTCATGTGCCTCACCCCTGCTGGTCAGCTGATGTTCATCTGGGTCAATGAGACATGTATATAAGTACTGCACTAGGTCTATGACCGTGGTCTGTGTGCGTGCCTCTGGATAAGTGCCTCATAAGTGTCAGAAATATACCAGAAATGAAATGTAATTCTATGGCCTAACTCTCCATGGTCCCCATTCATCTCTTATTCTGTTAATCCATCTGTCTCATTCACAGGTATGACCGTCCAGTTGTTCTATGCATCTGAATTTCCTGACTTGACTTTAATCTCCTCACCTGCATACACATTTAAAGTCCCTTTGCTTTTGGTATGCTAACCTGCTGTTTTACTGTTGTATAATTAGTTAAATCCTCTCTGTATTTATTTTTATTTTTTTTTTCTCTTCTTTGAGTGCTTCCTACCTGTTTGTAATTCTTTCATGTGCCTCACCCCTGCTGGTCAGCTGATGTTCATCTGGGTCAATGAGACATGTATATAAGTACTGCACTAGGTCTATGACCGTGGTCTGTGTGCGTGCCTCTGGATAAGTGCCTCATAAGTGTCAGAAATATACCAGAAATGAAATGTAATTCTATGGCCTAACTCTCCATGGTCCCCATTCATCTCTTATTCTGTTAATCCATCTGTCTCATTCACAGGTATGACCGTCCAGTTGTTCTATGCATCTGAATTTCCTGACTTGACTTTAATCTCCTCACCTGCATACACATTTAAAGTCCCTTTGCTTTTGGTATGCTAACCTGCTGTTTTACTGTTGTATAATTAGTTAAATCCTCTCTGTATTTATTTTTATTTTTTTTTTCTCTTCTTTGAGTGCTTCCTACCTGTTTGTAATTCTTTCATGTGCCTCACCCCTGCTGGTCAGCTGATGTTCATCTGGGTCAATGAGACATGTATATAAGTACTGCACTAGGTCTATGACCGTGGTCTGTGTGCGTGCCTCTGGATAAGTGCCTCATAAGTGTCAGAAATATACCAGAAATGAAATGTAATTCTATGGCCTAACTCTCCATGGTCCCCATTCATCTCTGATTCTGTTAATCCATCTGTCTCATTCACAGGTATGACCGTCCAGTTGTTCTATGCATCTGAATTTCCTGACTTGACTTTAATCTCCTCACCTGCATACACATTTAAAGTCCCTTTGCTTTTGGTATGCTAACCTGCTGTTTTACTGTTGTATAATTAGTTAAATCCTCTCTGTATTTATTTTTATTTTTTTTTTCTCTTCTTTGAGTGCTTCCTACCTGTTTGTAATTCTTTCATGTGCCTCACCCCTGCTGGTCAGCTGATGTTCATCTGGGTCAATGAGACATGTATATAAGTACTGCACTAGGTCTATGACCGTGGTCTGTGTGCGTGCCTCTGGATAAGTGCCTCATAAGTGTCAGAAATATACCAGAAATGAAATGTAATTCTATGGCCTAACTCTCCATGGTCCCCATTCATCTCTTATTCTGTTAATCCATCTGTCTCATTCACAGGTATGACCGTCCAGTTGTTCTATGCATCTGAATTTCCTGACTTGACTTTAATCTCCTCACCTGCATACACATTTAAAGTCCCTTTGCTTTTGGTATGCTAACCTGCTGTTTTACTGTTGTATAATTAGTTAAATCCTCTCTGTATTTATTTTTATTTTTTTTTTCTCTTCTTTGAGTGCTTCCTACCTGTTTGTAATTCTTTCATGTGCCTCACCCCTGCTGGTCAGCTGATGTTCATCTGGGTCAATGAGACATGTATATAAGTACTGCACTAGGTCTATGACCGTGGTCTGTGTGCGTGCCTCTGGATAAGTGCCTCATAAGTGTCAGAAATATACCAGAAATGAAATGTAATTCTATGGCCTAACTCTCCATGGTCCCCATTCATCTCTGATTCTGTTAATCCATCTGTCTCATTCACAGGTATGACCGTCCAGTTGTTCTATGCATCTGAATTTCCTGACTTGACTTTAATCTCCTCACCTGCATACACATTTAAAGTCCCTTTGCTTTTGGTATGCTAACCTGCTGTTTTACTGTTGTATAATTAGTTAAATCCTCTCTGTATTTATTTTTATTTTTTTTTTCTCTTCTTTGAGTGCTTCCTACCTGTTTGTAATTCTTTCATGTGCCTCACCCCTGCTGGTCAGCTGATGTTCATCTGGGTCAATGAGACATGTATATAAGTACTGCACTAGGTCTATGACCGTGGTCTGTGTGCGTGCCTCTGGATAAGTGCCTCATAAGTGTCAGAAATATACCAGAAATGAAATGTAATTCTATGGCCTAACTCTCCATGGTCCCCATTCATCTCTGATTCTGTTAATCCATCTGTCTCATTCACAGGTATGACCGTCCAGTTGTTCTATGCATCTGAATTTCCTGACTTGACTTTAATCTCCTCACCTGCATACACATTTAAAGTCCCTTTGCTTTTGGTATGCTAACCTGCTGTTTTACTGTTGTATAATTAGTTAAATCCTCTCTGTATTTATTTTTATTTTTTTTTTCTCTTCTTTGAGTGCTTCCTACCTGTTTGTAATTCTTTCATGTGCCTCACCCCTGCTGGTCAGCTGATGTTCATCTGGGTCAATGAGACATGTATATAAGTACTGCACTAGGTCTATGACCGTGGTCTGTGTGCGTGCCTCTGGATAAGTGCCTCATAAGTGTCAGAAATATACCAGAAATGAAATGTAATTCTATGGCCTAACTCTCCATGGTCCCCATTCATCTCTGATTCTGTTAATCCATCTGTCTCATTCACAGGTATGACCGTCCAGTTGTTCTATGCATCTGAATTTCCTGACTTGACTTTAATCTCCTCACCTGCATACACATTTAAAGTCCCTTTGCTTTTGGTATGCTAACCTGCTGTTTTACTGTTGTATAATTAGTTAAATCCTCTCTGTATTTATTTTTATTTTTTTTTTCTCTTCTTTGAGTGCTTCCTACCTGTTTGTAATTCTTTCATGTGCCTCACCCCTGCTGGTCAGCTGATGTTCATCTGGGTCAATGAGACATGTATATAAGTACTGCACTAGGTCTATGACCGTGGTCTGTGTGCGTGCCTCTGGATAAGTGCCTCATAAGTGTCAGAAATATACCAGAAATGAAATGTAATTCTATGGCCTAACTCTCCATGGTCCCCATTCATCTCTGATTCTGTTAATCCATCTGTCTCATTCACAGGTATGACCGTCCAGTTGTTCTATGCATCTGAATTTCCTGACTTGACTTTAATCTCCTCACCTGCATACACATTTAAAGTCCCTTTGCTTTTGGTATGCTAACCTGCTGTTTTACTGTTGTATAATTAGTTAAATCCTCTCTGTATTTATTTTTATTTTTTTTTTCTCTTCTTTGAGTGCTTCCTACCTGTTTGTAATTCTTTCATGTGCCTCACCCCTGCTGGTCAGCTGATGTTCATCTGGGTCAATGAGACATGTATATAAGTACTGCACTAGGTCTATGACCGTGGTCTGTGTGCGTGCCTCTGGATAAGTGCCTCATAAGTGTCAGAAATATACCAGAAATGAAATGTAATTCTATGGCCTAACTCTCCATGGTCCCCATTCATCTCTGATTCTGTTAATCCATCTGTCTCATTCACAGGTATGACCGTCCAGTTGTTCTATGCATCTGAATTTCCTGACTTGACTTTAATCTCCTCACCTGCATACACATTTAAAGTCCCTTTGCTTTTGGTATGCTAACCTGCTGTTTTACTGTTGTATAATTAGTTAAATCCTCTCTGTATTTATTTTTATTTTTTTTTTCTCTTCTTTGAGTGCTTCCTACCTGTTTGTAATTCTTTCATGTGCCTCACCCCTGCTGGTCAGCTGATGTTCATCTGGGTCAATGAGACATGTATATAAGTACTGCACTAGGTCTATGACCGTGGTCTGTGTGCGTGCCTCTGGATAAGTGCCTCATAAGTGTCAGAAATATACCAGAAATGAAATGTAATTCTATGGCCTAACTCTCCATGGTCCCCATTCATCTCTGATTCTGTTAATCCATCTGTCTCATTCACAGGTATGACCGTCCAGTTGTTCTATGCATCTGAATTTCCTGACTTGACTTTAATCTCCTCACCTGCATACACATTTAAAGTCCCTTTGCTTTTGGTATGCTAACCTGCTGTTTTACTGTTGTATAATTAGTTAAATCCTCTCTGTATTTATTTTTATTTTTTTTTTCTCTTCTTTGAGTGCTTCCTACCTGTTTGTAATTCTTTCATGTGCCTCACCCCTGCTGGTCAGCTGATGTTCATCTGGGTCAATGAGACATGTATATAAGTACTGCACTAGGTCTATGACCGTGGTCTGTGTGCGTGCCTCTGGATAAGTGCCTCATAAGTGTCAGAAATATACCAGAAATGAAATGTAATTCTATGGCCTAACTCTCCATGGTCCCCATTCATCTCTGATTCTGTTAATCCATCTGTCTCATTCACAGGTATGACCGTCCAGTTGTTCTATGCATCTGAATTTCCTGACTTGACTTTAATCTCCTCACCTGCATACACATTTAAAGTCCCTTTGCTTTTGGTATGCTAACCTGCTGTTTTACTGTTGTATAATTAGTTAAATCCTCTCTGTATTTATTTTTATTTTTTTTTTCTCTTCTTTGAGTGCTTCCTACCTGTTTGTAATTCTTTCATGTGCCTCACCCCTGCTGGTCAGCTGATGTTCATCTGGGTCAATGAGACATGTATATAAGTACTGCACTAGGTCTATGACCGTGGTCTGTGTGCGTGCCTCTGGATAAGTGCCTCATAAGTGTCAGAAATATACCAGAAATGAAATGTAATTCTATGGCCTAACTCTCCATGGTCCCCATTCATCTCTGATTCTGTTAATCCATCTGTCTCATTCACAGGTATGACCGTCCAGTTGTTCTATGCATCTGAATTTCCTGACTTGACTTTAATCTCCTCACCTGCATACACATTTAAAGTCCCTTTGCTTTTGGTATGCTAACCTGCTGTTTTACTGTTGTATAATTAGTTAAATCCTCTCTGTATTTATTTTTATTTTTTTTTTCTCTTCTTTGAGTGCTTCCTACCTGTTTGTAATTCTTTCATGTGCCTCACCCCTGCTGGTCAGCTGATGTTCATCTGGGTCAATGAGACATGTATATAAGTACTGCACTAGGTCTATGACCGTGGTCTGTGTGCGTGCCTCTGGATAAGTGCCTCATAAGTGTCAGAAATATACCAGAAATGAAATGTAATTCTATGGCCTAACTCTCCATGGTCCCCATTCATCTCTGATTCTGTTAATCCATCTGTCTCATTCACAGGTATGACCGTCCAGTTGTTCTATGCATCTGAATTTCCTGACTTGACTTTAATCTCCTCACCTGCATACACATTTAAAGTCCCTTTGCTTTTGGTATGCTAACCTGCTGTTTTACTGTTGTATAATTAGTTAAATCCTCTCTGTATTTATTTTTATTTTTTTTTTCTCTTCTTTGAGTGCTTCCTACCTGTTTGTAATTCTTTCATGTGCCTCACCCCTGCTGGTCAGCTGATGTTCATCTGGGTCAATGAGACATGTATATAAGTACTGCACTAGGTCTATGACCGTGGTCTGTGTGCGTGCCTCTGGATAAGTGCCTCATAAGTGTCAGAAATATACCAGAAATGAAATGTAATTCTATGGCCTAACTCTCCATGGTCCCCATTCATCTCTGATTCTGTTAATCCATCTGTCTCATTCACAGGTATGACCGTCCAGTTGTTCTATGCATCTGAATTTCCTGACTTGACTTTAATCTCCTCACCTGCATACACATTTAAAGTCCCTTTGCTTTTGGTATGCTAACCTGCTGTTTTACTGTTGTATAATTAGTTAAATCCTCTCTGTATTTATTTTTATTTTTTTTTTCTCTTCTTTGAGTGCTTCCTACCTGTTTGTAATTCTTTCATGTGCCTCACCCCTGCTGGTCAGCTGATGTTCATCTGGGTCAATGAGACATGTATATAAGTACTGCACTAGGTCTATGACCGTGGTCTGTGTGCGTGCCTCTGGATAAGTGCCTCATAAGTGTCAGAAATATACCAGAAATGAAATGTAATTCTATGGCCTAACTCTCCATGGTCCCCATTCATCTCTGATTCTGTTAATCCATCTGTCTCATTCACAGGTATGACCGTCCAGTTGTTCTATGCATCTGAATTTCCTGACTTGACTTTAATCTCCTCACCTGCATACACATTTAAAGTCCCTTTGCTTTTGGTATGCTAACCTGCTGTTTTACTGTTGTATAATTAGTTAAATCCTCTCTGTATTTATTTTTATTTTTTTTTTCTCTTCTTTGAGTGCTTCCTACCTGTTTGTAATTCTTTCATGTGCCTCACCCCTGCTGGTCAGCTGATGTTCATCTGGGTCAATGAGACATGTATATAAGTACTGCACTAGGTCTATGACCGTGGTCTGTGTGCGTGCCTCTGGATAAGTGCCTCATAAGTGTCAGAAATATACCAGAAATGAAATGTAATTCTATGGCCTAACTCTCCATGGTCCCCATTCATCTCTGATTCTGTTAATCCATCTGTCTCATTCACAGGTATGACCGTCCAGTTGTTCTATGCATCTGAATTTCCTGACTTGACTTTAATCTCCTCACCTGCATACACATTTAAAGTCCCTTTGCTTTTGGTATGCTAACCTGCTGTTTTACTGTTGTATAATTAGTTAAATCCTCTCTGTATTTATTTTTATTTTTTTTTTCTCTTCTTTGAGTGCTTCCTACCTGTTTGTAATTCTTTCATGTGCCTCACCCCTGCTGGTCAGCTGATGTTCATCTGGGTCAATGAGACATGTATATAAGTACTGCACTAGGTCTATGACCGTGGTCTGTGTGCGTGCCTCTGGATAAGTGCCTCATAAGTGTCAGAAATATACCAGAAATGAAATGTAATTCTATGGCCTAACTCTCCATGGTCCCCATTCATCTCTGATTCTGTTAATCCATCTGTCTCATTCACAGGTATGACCGTCCAGTTGTTCTATGCATCTGAATTTCCTGACTTGACTTTAATCTCCTCACCTGCATACACATTTAAAGTCCCTTTGCTTTTGGTATGCTAACCTGCTGTTTTACTGTTGTATAATTAGTTAAATCCTCTCTGTATTTATTTTTATTTTTTTTTTCTCTTCTTTGAGTGCTTCCTACCTGTTTGTAATTCTTTCATGTGCCTCACCCCTGCTGGTCAGCTGATGTTCATCTGGGTCAATGAGACATGTATATAAGTACTGCACTAGGTCTATGACCGTGGTCTGTGTGCGTGCCTCTGGATAAGTGCCTCATAAGTGTCAGAAATATACCAGAAATGAAATGTAATTCTATGGCCTAACTCTCCATGGTCCCCATTCATCTCTGATTCTGTTAATCCATCTGTCTCATTCACAGGTATGACCGTCCAGTTGTTCTATGCATCTGAATTTCCTGACTTGACTTTAATCTCCTCACCTGCATACACATTTAAAGTCCCTTTGCTTTTGGTATGCTAACCTGCTGTTTTACTGTTGTATAATTAGTTAAATCCTCTCTGTATTTATTTTTATTTTTTTTTTCTCTTCTTTGAGTGCTTCCTACCTGTTTGTAATTCTTTCATGTGCCTCACCCCTGCTGGTCAGCTGATGTTCATCTGGGTCAATGAGACATGTATATAAGTACTGCACTAGGTCTATGACCGTGGTCTGTGTGCGTGCCTCTGGATAAGTGCCTCATAAGTGTCAGAAATATACCAGAAATGAAATGTAATTCTATGGCCTAACTCTCCATGGTCCCCATTCATCTCTGATTCTGTTAATCCATCTGTCTCATTCACAGGTATGACCGTCCAGTTGTTCTATGCATCTGAATTTCCTGACTTGACTTTAATCTCCTCACCTGCATACACATTTAAAGTCCCTTTGCTTTTGGTATGCTAACCTGCTGTTTTACTGTTGTATAATTAGTTAAATCCTCTCTGTATTTATTTTTATTTTTTTTTTCTCTTCTTTGAGTGCTTCCTACCTGTTTGTAATTCTTTCATGTGCCTCACCCCTGCTGGTCAGCTGATGTTCATCTGGGTCAATGAGACATGTATATAAGTACTGCACTAGGTCTATGACCGTGGTCTGTGTGCGTGCCTCTGGATAAGTGCCTCATAAGTGTCAGAAATATACCAGAAATGAAATGTAATTCTATGGCCTAACTCTCCATGGTCCCCATTCATCTCTGATTCTGTTAATCCATCTGTCTCATTCACAGGTATGACCGTCCAGTTGTTCTATGCATCTGAATTTCCTGACTTGACTTTAATCTCCTCACCTGCATACACATTTAAAGTCCCTTTGCTTTTGGTATGCTAACCTGCTGTTTTACTGTTGTATAATTAGTTAAATCCTCTCTGTATTTATTTTTATTTTTTTTTTCTCTTCTTTGAGTGCTTCCTACCTGTTTGTAATTCTTTCATGTGCCTCACCCCTGCTGGTCAGCTGATGTTCATCTGGGTCAATGAGACATGTATATAAGTACTGCACTAGGTCTATGACCGTGGTCTGTGTGCGTGCCTCTGGATAAGTGCCTCATAAGTGTCAGAAATATACCAGAAATGAAATGTAATTCTATGGCCTAACTCTCCATGGTCCCCATTCATCTCTGATTCTGTTAATCCATCTGTCTCATTCACAGGTATGACCGTCCAGTTGTTCTATGCATCTGAATTTCCTGACTTGACTTTAATCTCCTCACCTGCATACACATTTAAAGTCCCTTTGCTTTTGGTATGCTAACCTGCTGTTTTACTGTTGTATAATTAGTTAAATCCTCTCTGTATTTATTTTTATTTTTTTTTTCTCTTCTTTGAGTGCTTCCTACCTGTTTGTAATTCTTTCATGTGCCTCACCCCTGCTGGTCAGCTGATGTTCATCTGGGTCAATGAGACATGTATATAAGTACTGCACTAGGTCTATGACCGTGGTCTGTGTGCGTGCCTCTGGATAAGTGCCTCATAAGTGTCAGAAATATACCAGAAATGAAATGTAATTCTATGGCCTAACTCTCCATGGTCCCCATTCATCTCTGATTCTGTTAATCCATCTGTCTCATTCACAGGTATGACCGTCCAGTTGTTCTATGCATCTGAATTTCCTGACTTGACTTTAATCTCCTCACCTGCATACACATTTAAAGTCCCTTTGCTTTTGGTATGCTAACCTGCTGTTTTACTGTTGTATAATTAGTTAAATCCTCTCTGTATTTATTTTTATTTTTTTTTCTCTTCTTTGAGTGCTTCCTACCTGTTTGTAATTCTTTCATGTGCCTCACCCCTGCTGGTCAGCTGATGTTCATCTGGGTCAATGAGACATGTATATAAGTACTGCACTAGGTCTATGACCGTGGTCTGTGTGCGTGCCTCTGGATAAGTGCCTCATAAGTGTCAGAAATATACCAGAAATGAAATGTAATTCTATGGCCTAACTCTCCATGGTCCCCATTCATCTCTGATTCTGTTAATCCATCTGTCTCATTCACAGGTATGACCGTCCAGTTGTTCTATGCATCTGAATTTCCTGACTTGACTTTAATCTCCTCACCTGCATACACATTTAAAGTCCCTTTGCTTTTGGTATGCTAACCTGCTGTTTTACTGTTGTATAATTAGTTAAATCCTCTCTGTATTTATTTTTATTTTTTTTTTCTCTTCTTTGAGTGCTTCCTACCTGTTTGTAATTCTTTCATGTGCCTCACCCCTGCTGGTCAGCTGATGTTCATCTGGGTCAATGAGACATGTATATAAGTACTGCACTAGGTCTATGACCGTGGTCTGTGTGCGTGCCTCTGGATAAGTGCCTCATAAGTGTCAGAAATATACCAGAAATGAAATGTAATTCTATGGCCTAACTCTCCATGGTCCCCATTCATCTCTGATTCTGTTAATCCATCTGTCTCATTCACAGGTATGACCGTCCAGTTGTTCTATGCATCTGAATTTCCTGACTTGACTTTAATCTCCTCACCTGCATACACATTTAAAGTCCCTTTGCTTTTGGTATGCTAACCTGCTGTTTTACTGTTGTATAATTAGTTAAATCCTCTCTGTATTTATTTTTATTTTTTTTTTCTCTTCTTTGAGTGCTTCCTACCTGTTTGTAATTCTTTCATGTGCCTCACCCCTGCTGGTCAGCTGATGTTCATCTGGGTCAATGAGACATGTATATAAGTACTGCACTAGGTCTATGACCGTGGTCTGTGTGCGTGCCTCTGGATAAGTGCCTCATAAGTGTCAGAAATATACCAGAAATGAAATGTAATTCTATGGCCTAACTCTCCATGGTCCCCATTCATCTCTGATTCTGTTAATCCATCTGTCTCATTCACAGGTATGACCGTCCAGTTGTTCTATGCATCTGAATTTCCTGACTTGACTTTAATCTCCTCACCTGCATACACATTTAAAGTCCCTTTGCTTTTGGTATGCTAACCTGCTGTTTTACTGTTGTATAATTAGTTAAATCCTCTCTGTATTTATTTTTATTTTTTTTTTCTCTTCTTTGAGTGCTTCCTACCTGTTTGTAATTCTTTCATGTGCCTCACCCCTGCTGGTCAGCTGATGTTCATCTGGGTCAATGAGACATGTATATAAGTACTGCACTAGGTCTATGACCGTGGTCTGTGTGCGTGCCTCTGGATAAGTGCCTCATAAGTGTCAGAAATATACCAGAAATGAAATGTAATTCTATGGCCTAACTCTCCATGGTCCCCATTCATCTCTGATTCTGTTAATCCATCTGTCTCATTCACAGGTATGACCGTCCAGTTGTTCTATGCATCTGAATTTCCTGACTTGACTTTAATCTCCTCACCTGCATACACATTTAAAGTCCCTTTGCTTTTGGTATGCTAACCTGCTGTTTTACTGTTGTATAATTAGTTAAATCCTCTCTGTATTTATTTTTATTTTTTTTTTCTCTTCTTTGAGTGCTTCCTACCTGTTTGTAATTCTTTCATGTGCCTCACCCCTGCTGGTCAGCTGATGTTCATCTGGGTCAATGAGACATGTATATAAGTACTGCACTAGGTCTATGACCGTGGTCTGTGTGCGTGCCTCTGGATAAGTGCCTCATAAGTGTCAGAAATATACCAGAAATGAAATGTAATTCTATGGCCTAACTCTCCATGGTCCCCATTCATCTCTGATTCTGTTAATCCATCTGTCTCATTCACAGGTATGACCGTCCAGTTGTTCTATGCATCTGAATTTCCTGACTTGACTTTAATCTCCTCACCTGCATACACATTTAAAGTCCCTTTGCTTTTGGTATGCTAACCTGCTGTTTTACTGTTGTATAATTAGTTAAATCCTCTCTGTATTTATTTTTATTTTTTTTTTCTCTTCTTTGAGTGCTTCCTACCTGTTTGTAATTCTTTCATGTGCCTCACCCCTGCTGGTCAGCTGATGTTCATCTGGGTCAATGAGACATGTATATAAGTACTGCACTAGGTCTATGACCGTGGTCTGTGTGCGTGCCTCTGGATAAGTGCCTCATAAGTGTCAGAAATATACCAGAAATGAAATGTAATTCTATGGCCTAACTCTCCATGGTCCCCATTCATCTCTGATTCTGTTAATCCATCTGTCTCATTCACAGGTATGACCGTCCAGTTGTTCTATGCATCTGAATTTCCTGACTTGACTTTAATCTCCTCACCTGCATACACATTTAAAGTCCCTTTGCTTTTGGTATGCTAACCTGCTGTTTTACTGTTGTATAATTAGTTAAATCCTCTCTGTATTTATTTTTATTTTTTTTTTCTCTTCTTTGAGTGCTTCCTACCTGTTTGTAATTCTTTCATGTGCCTCACCCCTGCTGGTCAGCTGATGTTCATCTGGGTCAATGAGACATGTATATAAGTACTGCACTAGGTCTATGACCGTGGTCTGTGTGCGTGCCTCTGGATAAGTGCCTCATAAGTGTCAGAAATATACCAGAAATGAAATGTAATTCTATGGCCTAACTCTCCATGGTCCCCATTCATCTCTGATTCTGTTAATCCATCTGTCTCATTCACAGGTATGACCGTCCAGTTGTTCTATGCATCTGAATTTCCTGACTTGACTTTAATCTCCTCACCTGCATACACATTTAAAGTCCCTTTGCTTTTGGTATGCTAACCTGCTGTTTTACTGTTGTATAATTAGTTAAATCCTCTCTGTATTTATTTTTATTTTTTTTTTCTCTTCTTTGAGTGCTTCCTACCTGTTTGTAATTCTTTCATGTGCCTCACCCCTGCTGGTCAGCTGATGTTCATCTGGGTCAATGAGACATGTATATAAGTACTGCACTAGGTCTATGACCGTGGTCTGTGTGCGTGCCTCTGGATAAGTGCCTCATAAGTGTCAGAAATATACCAGAAATGAAATGTAATTCTATGGCCTAACTCTCCATGGTCCCCATTCATCTCTGATTCTGTTAATCCATCTGTCTCATTCACAGGTATGACCGTCCAGTTGTTCTATGCATCTGAATTTCCTGACTTGACTTTAATCTCCTCACCTGCATACACATTTAAAGTCCCTTTGCTTTTGGTATGCTAACCTGCTGTTTTACTGTTGTATAATTAGTTAAATCCTCTCTGTATTTATTTTTATTTTTTTTTTCTCTTCTTTGAGTGCTTCCTACCTGTTTGTAATTCTTTCATGTGCCTCACCCCTGCTGGTCAGCTGATGTTCATCTGGGTCAATGAGACATGTATATAAGTACTGCACTAGGTCTATGACCGTGGTCTGTGTGCGTGCCTCTGGATAAGTGCCTCATAAGTGTCAGAAATATACCAGAAATGAAATGTAATTCTATGGCCTAACTCTCCATGGTCCCCATTCATCTCTGATTCTGTTAATCCATCTGTCTCATTCACAGGTATGACCGTCCAGTTGTTCTATGCATCTGAATTTCCTGACTTGACTTTAATCTCCTCACCTGCATACACATTTAAAGTCCCTTTGCTTTTGGTATGCTAACCTGCTGTTTTACTGTTGTATAATTAGTTAAATCCTCTCTGTATTTATTTTTATTTTTTTTTTCTCTTCTTTGAGTGCTTCCTACCTGTTTGTAATTCTTTCATGTGCCTCACCCCTGCTGGTCAGCTGATGTTCATCTGGGTCAATGAGACATGTATATAAGTACTGCACTAGGTCTATGACCGTGGTCTGTGTGCGTGCCTCTGGATAAGTGCCTCATAAGTGTCAGAAATATACCAGAAATGAAATGTAATTCTATGGCCTAACTCTCCATGGTCCCCATTCATCTCTGATTCTGTTAATCCATCTGTCTCATTCACAGGTATGACCGTCCAGTTGTTCTATGCATCTGAATTTCCTGACTTGACTTTAATCTCCTCACCTGCATACACATTTAAAGTCCCTTTGCTTTTGGTATGCTAACCTGCTGTTTTACTGTTGTATAATTAGTTAAATCCTCTCTGTATTTATTTTTATTTTTTTTTTCTCTTCTTTGAGTGCTTCCTACCTGTTTGTAATTCTTTCATGTGCCTCACCCCTGCTGGTCAGCTGATGTTCATCTGGGTCAATGAGACATGTATATAAGTACTGCACTAGGTCTATGACCGTGGTCTGTGTGCGTGCCTCTGGATAAGTGCCTCATAAGTGTCAGAAATATACCAGAAATGAAATGTAATTCTATGGCCTAACTCTCCATGGTCCCCATTCATCTCTGATTCTGTTAATCCATCTGTCTCATTCACAGGTATGACCGTCCAGTTGTTCTATGCATCTGAATTTCCTGACTTGACTTTAATCTCCTCACCTGCATACACATTTAAAGTCCCTTTGCTTTTGGTATGCTAACCTGCTGTTTTACTGTTGTATAATTAGTTAAATCCTCTCTGTATTTATTTTTATTTTTTTTTTCTCTTCTTTGAGTGCTTCCTACCTGTTTGTAATTCTTTCATGTGCCTCACCCCTGCTGGTCAGCTGATGTTCATCTGGGTCAATGAGACATGTATATAAGTACTGCACTAGGTCTATGACCGTGGTCTGTGTGCGTGCCTCTGGATAAGTGCCTCATAAGTGTCAGAAATATACCAGAAATGAAATGTAATTCTATGGCCTAACTCTCCATGGTCCCCATTCATCTCTGATTCTGTTAATCCATCTGTCTCATTCACAGGTATGACCGTCCAGTTGTTCTATGCATCTGAATTTCCTGACTTGACTTTAATCTCCTCACCTGCATACACATTTAAAGTCCCTTTGCTTTTGGTATGCTAACCTGCTGTTTTACTGTTGTATAATTAGTTAAATCCTCTCTGTATTTATTTTTATTTTTTTTTTCTCTTCTTTGAGTGCTTCCTACCTGTTTGTAATTCTTTCATGTGCCTCACCCCTGCTGGTCAGCTGATGTTCATCTGGGTCAATGAGACATGTATATAAGTACTGCACTAGGTCTATGACCGTGGTCTGTGTGCGTGCCTCTGGATAAGTGCCTCATAAGTGTCAGAAATATACCAGAAATGAAATGTAATTCTATGGCCTAACTCTCCATGGTCCCCATTCATCTCTGATTCTGTTAATCCATCTGTCTCATTCACAGGTATGACCGTCCAGTTGTTCTATGCATCTGAATTTCCTGACTTGACTTTAATCTCCTCACCTGCATACACATTTAAAGTCCCTTTGCTTTTGGTATGCTAACCTGCTGTTTTACTGTTGTATAATTAGTTAAATCCTCTCTGTATTTATTTTTATTTTTTTTTTCTCTTCTTTGAGTGCTTCCTACCTGTTTGTAATTCTTTCATGTGCCTCACCCCTGCTGGTCAGCTGATGTTCATCTGGGTCAATGAGACATGTATATAAGTACTGCACTAGGTCTATGACCGTGGTCTGTGTGCGTGCCTCTGGATAAGTGCCTCATAAGTGTCAGAAATATACCAGAAATGAAATGTAATTCTATGGCCTAACTCTCCATGGTCCCCATTCATCTCTGATTCTGTTAATCCATCTGTCTCATTCACAGGTATGACCGTCCAGTTGTTCTATGCATCTGAATTTCCTGACTTGACTTTAATCTCCTCACCTGCATACACATTTAAAGTCCCTTTGCTTTTGGTATGCTAACCTGCTGTTTTACTGTTGTATAATTAGTTAAATCCTCTCTGTATTTATTTTTATTTTTTTTTTCTCTTCTTTGAGTGCTTCCTACCTGTTTGTAATTCTTTCATGTGCCTCACCCCTGCTGGTCAGCTGATGTTCATCTGGGTCAATGAGACATGTATATAAGTACTGCACTAGGTCTATGACCGTGGTCTGTGTGCGTGCCTCTGGATAAGTGCCTCATAAGTGTCAGAAATATACCAGAAATGAAATGTAATTCTATGGCCTAACTCTCCATGGTCCCCATTCATCTCTGATTCTGTTAATCCATCTGTCTCATTCACAGGTATGACCGTCCAGTTGTTCTATGCATCTGAATTTCCTGACTTGACTTTAATCTCCTCACCTGCATACACATTTAAAGTCCCTTTGCTTTTGGTATGCTAACCTGCTGTTTTACTGTTGTATAATTAGTTAAATCCTCTCTGTATTTATTTTTATTTTTTTTTTCTCTTCTTTGAGTGCTTCCTACCTGTTTGTAATTCTTTCATGTGCCTCACCCCTGCTGGTCAGCTGATGTTCATCTGGGTCAATGAGACATGTATATAAGTACTGCACTAGGTCTATGACCGTGGTCTGTGTGCGTGCCTCTGGATAAGTGCCTCATAAGTGTCAGAAATATACCAGAAATGAAATGTAATTCTATGGCCTAACTCTCCATGGTCCCCATTCATCTCTGATTCTGTTAATCCATCTGTCTCATTCACAGGTATGACCGTCCAGTTGTTCTATGCATCTGAATTTCCTGACTTGACTTTAATCTCCTCACCTGCATACACATTTAAAGTCCCTTTGCTTTTGGTATGCTAACCTGCTGTTTTACTGTTGTATAATTAGTTAAATCCTCTCTGTATTTATTTTTATTTTTTTTTTCTCTTCTTTGAGTGCTTCCTACCTGTTTGTAATTCTTTCATGTGCCTCACCCCTGCTGGTCAGCTGATGTTCATCTGGGTCAATGAGACATGTATATAAGTACTGCACTAGGTCTATGACCGTGGTCTGTGTGCGTGCCTCTGGATAAGTGCCTCATAAGTGTCAGAAATATACCAGAAATGAAATGTAATTCTATGGCCTAACTCTCCATGGTCCCCATTCATCTCTGATTCTGTTAATCCATCTGTCTCATTCACAGGTATGACCGTCCAGTTGTTCTATGCATCTGAATTTCCTGACTTGACTTTAATCTCCTCACCTGCATACACATTTAAAGTCCCTTTGCTTTTGGTATGCTAACCTGCTGTTTTACTGTTGTATAATTAGTTAAATCCTCTCTGTATTTATTTTTATTTTTTTTTTCTCTTCTTTGAGTGCTTCCTACCTGTTTGTAATTCTTTCATGTGCCTCACCCCTGCTGGTCAGCTGATGTTCATCTGGGTCAATGAGACATGTATATAAGTACTGCACTAGGTCTATGACCGTGGTCTGTGTGCGTGCCTCTGGATAAGTGCCTCATAAGTGTCAGAAATATACCAGAAATGAAATGTAATTCTATGGCCTAACTCTCCATGGTCCCCATTCATCTCTGATTCTGTTAATCCATCTGTCTCATTCACAGGTATGACCGTCCAGTTGTTCTATGCATCTGAATTTCCTGACTTGACTTTAATCTCCTCACCTGCATACACATTTAAAGTCCCTTTGCTTTTGGTATGCTAACCTGCTGTTTTACTGTTGTATAATTAGTTAAATCCTCTCTGTATTTATTTTTATTTTTTTTTTCTCTTCTTTGAGTGCTTCCTACCTGTTTGTAATTCTTTCATGTGCCTCACCCCTGCTGGTCAGCTGATGTTCATCTGGGTCAATGAGACATGTATATAAGTACTGCACTAGGTCTATGACCGTGGTCTGTGTGCGTGCCTCTGGATAAGTGCCTCATAAGTGTCAGAAATATACCAGAAATGAAATGTAATTCTATGGCCTAACTCTCCATGGTCCCCATTCATCTCTGATTCTGTTAATCCATCTGTCTCATTCACAGGTATGACCGTCCAGTTGTTCTATGCATCTGAATTTCCTGACTTGACTTTAATCTCCTCACCTGCATACACATTTAAAGTCCCTTTGCTTTTGGTATGCTAACCTGCTGTTTTACTGTTGTATAATTAGTTAAATCCTCTCTGTATTTATTTTTATTTTTTTTTTCTCTTCTTTGAGTGCTTCCTACCTGTTTGTAATTCTTTCATGTGCCTCACCCCTGCTGGTCAGCTGATGTTCATCTGGGTCAATGAGACATGTATATAAGTACTGCACTAGGTCTATGACCGTGGTCTGTGTGCGTGCCTCTGGATAAGTGCCTCATAAGTGTCAGAAATATACCAGAAATGAAATGTAATTCTATGGCCTAACTCTCCATGGTCCCCATTCATCTCTGATTCTGTTAATCCATCTGTCTCATTCACAGGTATGACCGTCCAGTTGTTCTATGCATCTGAATTTCCTGACTTGACTTTAATCTCCTCACCTGCATACACATTTAAAGTCCCTTTGCTTTTGGTATGCTAACCTGCTGTTTTACTGTTGTATAATTAGTTAAATCCTCTCTGTATTTATTTTTATTTTTTTTTCTCTTCTTTGAGTGCTTCCTACCTGTTTGTAATTCTTTCATGTGCCTCACCCTGCTGGTCAGCTGATGTTCATCTGGGTCAATGAGACATGTATATAAGTACTGCACTAGGTCTATGACCGTGGTCTGTGTGCGTGCCTCTGGATAAGTGCCTCATAAGTGTCAGAAATATACAGAAATGAAATGTAATTCTATGGCCTAACTCTCCATGGTCCCCATTCATCTCTGATTCTGTTAATCCATCTGTCTCATTCACAGGTATGACCGTCCAGTTGTTCTATGCATCTGAATTTCCTGACTTGACTTTAATCTCCTCACCTGCATACACATTTAAAGTCCCTTTGCTTTTGGTATGCTAACCTGCTGTTTTACTGTTGTATAATTAGTTAAATCCTCTCTGTATTTATTTTTATTTTTTTTTTCTCTTCTTTGAGTGCTTCCTACCTGTTTGTAATTCTTTCATGTGCCTCACCCCTGCTGGTCAGCTGATGTTCATCTGGGTCAATGAGACATGTATATAAGTACTGCACTAGGTCTATGACCGTGGTCTGTGTGCGTGCCTCTGGATAAGTGCCTCATAAGTGTCAGAAATATACCAGAAATGAAATGTAATTCTATGGCCTAACTCTCCATGGTCCCCATTCATCTCTGATTCTGTTAATCCATCTGTCTCATTCACAGGTATGACCGTCCAGTTGTTCTATGCATCTGAATTTCCTGACTTGACTTTAATCTCCTCACCTGCATACACATTTAAAGTCCCTTTGCTTTTGGTATGCTAACCTGCTGTTTTACTGTTGTATAATTAGTTAAATCCTCTCTGTATTTATTTTTATTTTTTTTTTCTCTTCTTTGAGTGCTTCCTACCTGTTTGTAATTCTTTCATGTGCCTCACCCCTGCTGGTCAGCTGATGTTCATCTGGGTCAATGAGACATGTATATAAGTACTGCACTAGGTCTATGACCGTGGTCTGTGTGCGTGCCTCTGGATAAGTGCCTCATAAGTGTCAGAAATATACCAGAAATGAAATGTAATTCTATGGCCTAACTCTCCATGGTCCCCATTCATCTCTGATTCTGTTAATCCATCTGTCTCATTCACAGGTATGACCGTCCAGTTGTTCTATGCATCTGAATTTCCTGACTTGACTTTAATCTCCTCACCTGCATACACATTTAAAGTCCCTTTGCTTTTGGTATGCTAACCTGCTGTTTTACTGTTGTATAATTAGTTAAATCCTCTCTGTATTTATTTTTATTTTTTTTTTCTCTTCTTGAGTGCTTCCTACCTGTTTGTAATTCTTTCATGTGCCTCACCCCTGCTGGTCAGCTGATGTTCATCTGGGTCAATGAGACATGTATATAAGTACTGCACTAGGTCTATGACCGTGGTCTGTGTGCGTGCCTCTGGATAAGTGCCTCATAAGTGTCAGAAATATACCAGAAATGAAATGTAATTCTATGGCCTAACTCTCCATGGTCCCCATTCATCTCTGATTCTGTTAATCCATCTGTCTCATTCACAGGTATGACCGTCCAGTTGTTCTATGCATCTGAATTTCCTGACTTGACTTTAATCTCCTCACCTGCATACACATTTAAAGTCCCTTTGCTTTTGGTATGCTAACCTGCTGTTTTACTGTTGTATAATTAGTTAAATCCTCTCTGTATTTATTTTTATTTTTTTTTCTCTTCTTTGAGTGCTTCCTACCTGTTTGTAATTCTTTCATGTGCCTCACCCCTGCTGGTCAGCTGATGTTCATCTGGGTCAATGAGACATGTATATAAGTACTGCACTAGGTCTATGACCGTGGTCTGTGTGCGTGCCTCTGGATAAGTGCCTCATAAGTGTCAGAAATATACCAGAAATGAAATGTAATTCTATGGCCTAACTCTCCATGGTCCCCATTCATCTCTGATTCTGTTAATCCATCTGTCTCATTCACAGGTATGACCGTCCAGTTGTTCTATGCATCTGAATTTCCTGACTTGACTTTAATCTCCTCACCTGCATACACATTTAAAGTCCCTTTGCTTTTGGTATGCTAACCTGCTGTTTTACTGTTGTATAATTAGTTAAATCCTCTCTGTATTTATTTTTATTTTTTTTTTCTCTTCTTTGAGTGCTTCCTACCTGTTTGTAATTCTTTCATGTGCCTCACCCCTGCTGGTCAGCTGATGTTCATCTGGGTCAATGAGACATGTATATAAGTACTGCACTAGGTCTATGACCGTGGTCTGTGTGCGTGCCTCTGGATAAGTGCCTCATAAGTGTCAGAAATATACCAGAAATGAAATGTAATTCTATGGCCTAACTCTCCATGGTCCCCATTCATCTCTGATTCTGTTAATCCATCTGTCTCATTCACAGGTATGACCGTCCAGTTGTTCTATGCATCTGAATTTCCTGACTTGACTTTAATCTCCTCACCTGCATACACATTTAAAGTCCCTTTGCTTTTGGTATGCTAACCTGCTGTTTTACTGTTGTATAATTAGTTAAATCCTCTCTGTATTTATTTTTATTTTTTTTTCTCTTCTTTGAGTGCTTCCTACCTGTTTGTAATTCTTTCATGTGCCTCACCCCTGCTGGTCAGCTGATGTTCATCTGGGTCAATGAGACATGTATATAAGTACTGCACTAGGTCTATGACCGTGGTCTGTGTGCGTGCCTCTGGATAAGTGCCTCATAAGTGTCAGAAATATACCAGAAATGAAATGTAATTCTATGGCCTAACTCTCCATGGTCCCCATTCATCTCTGATTCTGTTAATCCATCTGTCTCATTCACAGGTATGACCGTCCAGTTGTTCTATGCATCTGAATTTCCTGACTTGACTTTAATCTCCTCACCTGCATACACATTTAAAGTCCCTTTGCTTTTGGTATGCTAACCTGCTGTTTTACTGTTGTATAATTAGTTAAATCCTCTCTGTATTTATTTTTATTTTTTTTTCTCTTCTTTGAGTGCTTCCTACCTGTTTGTAATTCTTTCATGTGCCTCACCCCTGCTGGTCAGCTGATGTTCATCTGGGTCAATGAGACATGTATATAAGTACTGCACTAGGTCTATGACCGTGGTCTGTGTGCGTGCCTCTGGATAAGTGCCTCATAAGTGTCAGAAATATACCAGAAATGAAATGTAATTCTATGGCCTAACTCTCCATGGTCCCCATTCATCTCTGATTCTGTTAATCCATCTGTCTCATTCACAGGTATGACCGTCCAGTTGTTCTATGCATCTGAATTTCCTGACTTGACTTTAATCTCCTCACCTGCATACACATTTAAAGTCCCTTTGCTTTTGGTATGCTAACCTGCTGTTTTACTGTTGTATAATTAGTTAAATCCTCTCTGTATTATTTTTATTTTTTTTTTCTCTTCTTTGAGTGCTTCCTACCTGTTTGTAATTCTTTCATGTGCCTCACCCCTGCTGGTCAGCTGATGTTCATCTGGGTCAATGAGACATGTATATAAGTACTGCACTAGGTCTATGACCGTGGTCTGTGTGCGTGCCTCTGGATAAGTGCCTCATAAGTGTCAGAAATATACCAGAAATGAAATGTAATTCTATGGCCTAACTCTCCATGGTCCCCATTCATCTCTGATTCTGTTAATCCATCTGTCTCATCACAGGTATGACCGTCCAGTTGTTCTATGCATCTGAATTTCCTGACTTGACTTTAATCTCCTCACCTGCATACACATTAAAGTCCCTTTGCTTTTGGTATGCTAACCTGCTGTTTTACTGTTGTATAATTAGTTAAATCCTCTCTGTATTATTTTTATTTTTTTTTTCTCTTCTTTGAGTGCTTCCTACCTGTTTGTAATTCTTTCATGTGCCTCACCCCCTGCTGGTCAGCTG
>NW_027443340.1:0-49033 GCF_048569485.1 Anomaloglossus baeobatrachus | reverse complement strand
AAATCCACTAAAAGTTTTGTTTGGTTATCTTGCAATCCCGAGATAATCGTCTCCATGCTCCAAATCCATTTTAAAGCCATTTCAAAATGCATTTTGCGCATACATGAAATGAACACATTTTTCTCCAAACTATAACACATGCAAGCTTGTCCTGTTTGGTGGAGATGATATTTAATAAAATAAGTAGAAATCCACTAAAAGTTTTGTTTGGTTATCTTGCAATCCCGAGATAATCGTCTCCATGCTCCAAATCCATTTTAAAGCCATTTTTAAGGCATTTCGCGCATACATGAAATGAACACATTTTCTCCAAAACTATAACAGATGCAAGCTTGTCCTGTTTGGTGGAGATGATAGTTTAATAAAATAAGTAGAAATCCACTAAAAGTTTTGTTTGGTTATCTTGCAATCCCCGAGATAATCGTCATCCATGCTCCAAATCCATTTTAAAGCCATTTTTAAGGCATTTCGCGCATACATGAAATGAACACATTTTTCTCCCAAAACTATAACAGATGCAAGCTTGTCCTGTTTGGTGGAGATGATATTTAATAAAATAAGTAGAAATCCACTAAAAGTTTTGTTTGGTTATCTTGCAATCCCGAGATAATCGTCTCATGCTCCAAATCCATTTTAAAGCCATTTCAAAGGCATTTGCGCATACATGAAATGAACACATTTTCTCCAAAACTATAACACATGCAAGCTTGTCCTGTTTGGTGAGATGATATTTAATAAAATAAGTAGAAATCCACTAAAAGTTTTGTTTGGTTATCTTGCAATCCCGAGATAATCGTCTCCATGCTCCAAATCCATTTAAAGCCATTTTTAAGGCATTTCGCGCATACATGAAATGAACACATTTTTCTCCAAAACTATAACAGATGCAAGCTTGTCCTGTTTGGTGGAGATGATATTTAACAAAATAAGTAGAAATCCACTAAAAGTTTTGTTTGGTTATCTTGCAATCCCGAGATAATCGTCTCCATGCTCCAAAATCCATTTTAAAGCCATTTCAAAGGCATTTTGCGCATACATGAAATGAACACATTTTTCTCCAAAACTATAACACATGCAAGCTTGTCCTGTTGGTGGAGATGATATTTAATAAAATAAGTAGAAATCCACTAAAAGTTTTGTTTGGTTATCTTGCAATCCCGAGATAATCGTCTCCATGCTCCAAATCCATTTAAAGCCATTTTTAAGGCATTTCGCGCATACATGAAATGAACACATTTTCTCCAAAACTATAACAGATGCAAGCTTGTCCTGTTTGGTGGAGATGATATTTAATAAAATAAGTAGAAATCCACTAAAAGTTTTGTTTGGTTATCTTGCAATCCCGAGATAATCGTCTCCATGCTCCAAATCCATTTTAAAGCCATTTTTCAGGCATTTCGCGCATACATGAAATGAACACATTTTCTCTCAAAACTATAACAGATGCAAGCTTGTCCTGTTTGGTGAGATGATATTTAATAAAATAAGTAGAAATCCACTAAAAGTTTTGTTTGGTTATCTTGCAATCCCGAGATAATCGTCTCCATGCTCCAAATCCATTTTAAAGCCATTTTTAAGGCATTTCGCGCATACATGAAATGAACACATTTTTCTCCAAAACTATAACAGATGCAAGCTTGTCCTGTTTGTGGAGATAATATTTATAAAATAAGTAGAAATCTTCTAAAAGTTTCGTTTGTTTATATATTGCCATCCTGAGATAATCGTCTCCATGCTCCAAATCCATTTTAAAGCCATTTCAAAGGCATTTTGCGCATACATGAAATGAACACATTTTTCTCCAAAACTATAACACATGCAAGCTTGTCCTGTTTGGTGGAGATGATATTTAATAAATAAGTAGAAATCCACTAAAAGTTTTGTTTGGTTATCTTGCAATCCCGAGATAATCGTCTCCATGCTCCAAATCCATTTTAAGCCATTTTTAAGGCATTTCGCGCATACATGAAATGAACACATTTTCTCCAAAACTATAACAGATGCAAGCTTGTCCTGTTTGGTGGAGATGATATTTAATAAAATAAGTAGAAATCCACTAAAAGTTTTGTTTGGTTATCTTGCAATCCCGAGATAATCGTCTCCATGCTCCAAATCCATTTTAAAGCCATTTTTAAGGCATTTCGCGCATACATGAAATGAACACATTTTTCTCCAAAACTATAACAGATGCAAGCTTGTCCTGTTTGGTGGAGATAATATTTAATAAAATAAGTAGAAATCTACTAAAAGTTTCGTTTGTTTATATTGCCATCCTGAGATAATCGTCTCCATGCTCCAAATCCATTTTAAAGCCATTTCAAAAGGCATTTTGCGCATACATGAAATGAACACATTTTTCTCCAAAACTATAACACATGCAAGCTTGTCCTGTTTGGTGGAGATGATATTTAATAAAATAAGTAGAAATCCACTAAAAGTTTTGTTTGGTTATCTTGCAATCCCGAGATAATCGTCTCCATGCTCCAAATCCATTTTAAAGCCATTTTTAAGGCATTTCGCGCATACATGAAATGAACACATTTTTCTCTAAAACTATAACAGATGCAAGCTTGTCCTGTTTGGTGGAGATGATATTTAATAAAATAAGTAGAAATCCACTAAAAGTTTTGTTTGGTTATCTTGCAATCCCGAGATAATCGTCTCATGCTCCAAATCCATTTTAAAGCCATTTTTAAGGCATTTTGCGCATACATGAAATGAACACATTTTTCTCCAAAACTATAACAGATGCAAGCTTGTCCTGTTTGGTGGAGATGATATTTAATAAAATAAGTAGAAATCCACTAAAAGTTTTGTTTGGTTATCTTGCAATCCCGAGATAATCGTCTCCATGCTCCAAATCCATTTTAAAGCCATTTTTAAGGCATTTCGCGCATACATGAAATGAACACATTTTTCTCCAAAACTATAACAGATGCAAGCTTGTCCTGTTTGGTGGAGATGATATTTAATAAAATAAGTAGAAATCCACTAAAAGTTTTGTTTGGTTATCTTGCAATCCCGAGATAATCGTCTCCATGCTCCAAATCCCTTTAAAGCCATTTCAAAGGCATTTTGCGCATACATGAAATGAACACATTTTCTCCAAAACTATAACACATGCAAGCTTGTCCTGTTTGGTGGAGATGATATTTAATAAAATAAGTAGAAATCACTAAAGTTTTGTTTGGTTATCTTGCAATCCCGAGATAATCGTCTCCATGCTCCAAATCCATTTTAAAGCCATTTTTAAGGCATTTCGCGCATACATGAAATGAACACATTTTTCTCCAAAACTATAACAGATGCAAGCTTGTCCTGTTTGGTGGAGATGATATTTAATAAAATAAGTAGAAATTTACTAAAAGTTTTGTTTGGTTATCTTGCAATCCGAGATAATCGTCTCATGCTCCAAATCCATTTTAAAAGCCATTTTAAGGCATTTCGCGCATACATGAAATGAACACATTTTTCTCCAAAACTATAACAGATGCAAGCTTGTCCTGTTTGGTGGAGATGATATTTAATAAAATAAGTAGAAATCCACTAAAAGTTTTGTTTGGTTATCTTGCAATCCGAGATAATCGTCTCCATGCTCCAAATCCATTTTAAAGCCATTTCAAAGGCATTTTGCGCATACATGAAATGAACCACATTTTTCTCCAAAACTATAACACATGCAAGCTTGTCCTGTTTGGTGGAGATAATATTTAATAAAATAAGTAGAAATCTACTAAAAGTTTCGTTTGTTTATATTGCCATCCTGAGATAATCGTCTCCATGCTCCAAATCCATTTTAAAGCCATTTCAAAGGCATTTTGCGCATACATGAAATGAACACATTTTTCTCCAAAACTATAACAGATGCAAGCTTGTCCTGTTTGGTGGAGATGATATTTAATAAAATAAGTAGAAATCCACTAAAAGTTTTGTTTGGTTATCTTGCAATCCGAGATAATCGTCTCCATGCTCCAAATCCATTTTAAAGCCATTTCAAAGGCATTTTGCGCATACATGAAATGAACACATTTTTCTCCAAAACTATAACACATGCAAGCTTGTCCTGTTTGGTGGAGATGATATTTAATAAAATAAGTAGAAAACCACTAAAAGTTTTGTTTGGTTATCTTGCAATCCCGAGATAATCGTCTCCATGCTCCAAATCCATTTTAAAGCCATTTTTAAGGCATTTCGCGCATACATGAAATGAACACATTTTTCTCCAAAACTATAACAGATGCAAGCTTGTCCTGTTTGGTGGAGATGATATTTAATAAAATAAGTAGAAATCCACTAAAAGTTTTGTTTGGTTATCTTGCAATCCCGAGATAATCGTCTCCATGCTCCAAATCCATTTTAAAGCCATTTCAAATGCATTTTGCGCATACATGAAATGAACACATTTTTCTCCAAAACTATAACACATGCAAGCTTGTCCTGTTTGGTGGAGATGATATTTAATAAAATAAGTAGAAATCCACTAAAAGTTTTGTTTGGTTATCTTGCAATCCCGAGATAATCGTCTCCATGCTCCAAATCCATTTTAAAGCCATTTTTAAGGCATTTCGCGCATACATGAAATGAACACATTTTTCTCCAAAACTATAACAGATGCAAGCTTGTCCTGTTTGGTGGAGATGATATTTAATAAAATAAGTAGAAATCCACTAAAAGTTTTGTTTGGTTATCTTGCAATCCCGAGATAATCGTCTCCATGCTCCAAATCCATTTTAAAGCCATTTTTAAGGCATTTCGCGCATACATGAAATGAACACATTTTTCTCCAAAACTATAACAGATGCAAGCTTGTCCTGTTTGGTGGAGATGATATTTAATAAAATAAGTAGAAATCCACTAAAAGTTTTGTTTGGTTATCTTGCAATCCGAGATAATCGTCTCCATGCTCCAAATCCATTTTAAGCCATTTCAAAGGCATTTTGCGCATACATGAAATGAACACATTTTTCTCCAAAACTATAACACATGCAAGCTTGTCCTGTTTGGTGAGATGATATTTAATAAAATAAGTAGAAATCCACTAAAAGTTTTGTTTGGTTATCTTGCAATCCCGAGATAATCGTCTCCATGCTCCAAATCCATTTTAAGCCATTTTTAAGGCATTTCGCGCATACATGAAATGAACACATTTTTCTCCAAAACTATAACAGATGCAAGCTTGTCCTGTTTGGTGGAGATGATATTTAACAAAATAAGTAGAAATCCACTAAAAGTTTTGTTTGGTTATCTTGCAATCCCGAGATAATCGTCTCCATGCTCCAAATCCATTTTAAAGCCATTTCAAAGGCATTTTGCGCATACATGAAATGAACACATTTTTCTCCAAAACTATAACACATGCAAGCTTGTCCTGTTTGGTGGAGATGATATTTAATAAAATAAGTAGAAATCCACTAAAAGTTTTGTTTGGTTATCTTGCAATCCCGAGATAATCGTCTCCATGCTCCAAATCCATTTTAAAGCCATTTTTAAGGCATTTCGCGCATACATGAAATGAACACATTTTTCTCCAAAACTATAACAGATGCAAGCTTGTCCTGTTTGGTGGAGATGATATTTAATAAAATAAGTAGAAATCCACTAAAAGTTTTGTTTGGTTATCTTGCAATCCCGAGATAATCGTCCTCCATGCTCCAAATCCATTTTAAAGCCATTTTTCAGGCATTTCGCGCATACATGAAATGAACACATTTTTCTCCAAAACTATAACAGATGCAAGCTTGTCCTGTTGGTGGAGATGATATTTAATAAAATAAGTAGAAATCCACTAAAAGTTTTGTTTGGTTATCTTGCAATCCCGAGATAATCGTCTCCATGCTCCAAATCCATTTTAAAGCCATTTTTAAGGCATTTCGCGCATACATGAAATGAACACATTTTTCTCCAAAACTATAACAGATGCAAGCTTGTCCTGTTTGGTGGAGATAATATTTAATAAAATAAGTAGAAATCTTCTAAAAGTTTCGTTTGTTTATATTGCCATCCTGAGATAATCGTCTCCATGCTCCAAATCCATTTTAAAGCCATTTCAAAGGCATTTTGCGCATACATGAAATGAACACATTTTTCTCCAAAACTATAACACATGCAAGCTTGTCCTGTTTGGTGGAGATGATATTTAATAAAATAAGTAGAAATCCACTAAAAGTTTTGTTTGGTTATCTTGCAATCCCGAGATAATCGTCTCCATGCTCCAAATCCATTTTAAAGCCATTTTTAAGGCATTTCGCGCATACATGAAATGAACACATTTTCTCCAAAACTATAACAGATGCAAGCTTGTCCTGTTTGGTGGAGATGATATTTAATAAAATAAGTAGAAATCCACTAAAAGTTTTGTTTGGTTATCTTGCAATCCCGAGATAATCGTCTCCATGCTCCAAATCCATTTTAAAGCCATTTTTAAGGCATTTCGCGCATACATGAAATGAACACATTTTTCTCCAAAACTATAACAGATGCAAGCTTGTCCTGTTTGGTGGAGATAATATTTAATAAAATAAGTAGAAATCTACTAAAAGTTTCGTTTGTTTATATTGCCATCCTGAGATAATCGTCTCCATGCTCCAAATCCATTTTAAAGCCATTTCAAAGGCATTTTGCGCATACATGAAATGAACACATTTTTCTCCAAAACTATAACACATGCAAGCTTGTCCTGTTTGGTGGAGATGATATTTAATAAAATAAGTAGAAATCCACTAAAAGTTTTGTTTGGTTATCTTGCAATCCCGAGATAATCGTCTCCATGCTCCAAATCCATTTTAAAGCCATTTTTAAGGCATTTCGCGCATACATGAAATGAACACATTTTTCTCTAAAACTATAACAGATGCAAGCTTGTCCTGTTTGGTGGAGATGATATTTAATAAAATAAGTAGAAATCCACTAAAAGTTTTGTTTGGTTATCTTGCAATCCCGAGATAATCGTCTCCATGCTCCAAATCCATTTTAAAGCCATTTTTAAGGCATTTCGCGCATACATGAAATGAACACATTTTTCTCCAAAACTATAACAGATGCAAGCTTGTCCTGTTTGGTGGAGATGATATTTAATAAAATAAGTAGAAATCCACTAAAAGTTTTGTTTGGTTATCTTGCAATCCCGAGATAATCGTCTCCATGCTCCAAATCCATTTTAAAGCCATTTTAAGGCATTTCGCGCATACATGAAATGAACACATTTTTCTCCAAAACTATAACAGATGCAAGCTTGTCCTGTTTGGTGGAGATGATATTTAATAAAATAAGTAGAAATCCACTAAAAGTTTTGTTTGGTTATCTTGCAATCCCGAGATAATCGTCTCCATGCTCCAAATCCCTTTTAAAGCCATTTCAAAGGCATTTTGCGCATACATGAAATGAACACATTTTTCTCCAAAACTATAACACATGCAAGCTTGTCCTGTTTGGTGGAGATGATATTTAATAAAATAAGTAGAAATCCACTAAAAGTTTTGTTTGGTTATCTTGCAATCCCGAGATAATCGTCTCCATGCTCCAAATCCATTTTAAAGCCATTTTTAAGGCAATTCGCGCATACATGAAATGAACACATTTTTCTCCAAAACTATAACAGATGCAAGCTTGTCCTGTTTGGTGGAGATGATATTTAATAAAATAAGTAGAAATTTACTAAAAGTTTTGTTTGGTTATCTTGCAATCCCGAGATAATCGTCTCCATGCTCCAAATCCATTTTAAAGCCATTTTAAGGCATTTCGCGCATACATGAAATGAACACATTTTTCTCCAAAACTATAACAGATGCAAGCTTGTCCTGTTTGGTGGAGATGATATTTAATAAAATAAGTAGAAATCCACTAAAAGTTTTGTTTGGTTATCTTGCAATCCCGAGATAATCGTCTCCATGCTCCAAATCCATTTTAAAGCCATTTCAAAGGCATTTTGCGCATACATGAAATGAACACATTTTTCTCCAAAACTATAACACATGCAAGCTTGTCCTGTTTGGTGGAGATGATATTTAATAAAATAAGTAGAAAACCACTAAAAGTTTTGTTTGGTTATCTTGCAAT
Organism: Anomaloglossus baeobatrachus; assembly: GCF_048569485.1. Classification (NCBI taxonomy): domain Eukaryota; kingdom Metazoa; phylum Chordata; class Amphibia; order Anura; family Aromobatidae; genus Anomaloglossus; species Anomaloglossus baeobatrachus. Next base: position 40,978 of record NW_027443340.1, on the reverse strand, counting down.
CCCGAGATAATCGTCTCCATGCTCCAAATCCATTTTAAAGCCATTTTTAAGGCATTTCGCGCATACATGAAATGAACACATTTTTCTCCAAAACTATAACAGATGCAAGCTTGTCCTGTTTGGTGGAGATGATATTTAATAAAATAAGTAGAAATCCACTAAAAGTTTTGTTTGGTTATCTTGCAATCCCGAGATAATCGTCTCCATGCTCCAAATCCATTTTAAAGCCATTTCAAAGGCATTTTGCGCATACATGAAATGAACACATTTTTCTCCAAAACTATAACACATGCAAGCTTGTCCTGTTTGGTGGAGATGATATTTAATAAAATAAGTAGAAATCCACTAAAAGTTTTGTTTGGTTATCTTGCAATCCCGAGATAATCGTCTCCATGCTCCAAATCCATTTTAAAGCCATTTTTAAGGCATTTCGCGCATACATGAAATGAACACATTTTTCTCCAAAACTATAACAGATGCAAGCTTGTCCTGTTTGGTGGAGATGATATTTAATAAAATAAGTAGAAATCCACTAAAAGTTTTGTTTGGTTATCTTGCAATCCCGAGATAATCGTCTCCATGCTCCAAATCCATTTTAAAGCCATTTTTAAGGCATTTCGCGCATACATGAAATGAACACATTTTTCTCCAAAACTATAACAGATGCAAGCTTGTCCTGTTTGGTGGAGATGATATTTAATAAAATAAGTAGAAATCCACTAAAAGTTTTGTTTGGTTATCTTGCAATCCCGAGATAATCGTCTCCATGCTCCAAATCCATTTTAAAGCCATTTTTAAGGCATTTCGCGCATACATGAAATGAACACATTTTTCTCCAAAACTATAACAGATGCAAGCTTGTCCTGTTTGGTGGAGATGATATTTAATAAAATAAGTAGAAATCCACTAAAAGTTTTGTTTGGTTATATTGCAATCCCGAGATAATCGTCTTCATGCTCCAAATCCATTTTAAAGCCATTTTTAAGGCATTTCGCGCATACATGAAATGAACACATTTTTCTCCAAAACTATAACAGATACAAGCTTGTCCTGTTTGGTGGAGATGATATTTAATAAAATAAGTAGAAATCCACTAAAAGTTTTGTTTGGTTATCTTGCAATCCCGAGATAATCGTCTCCATGCTCCAAATCCATTTTAAAGCCATTTTTAAGGCATTTCGCGCATACATGAAATGAACAAATTTTTCTCCAAAACTATAACAGATGCAAGCTTGTCCTGTTTGGTGGAGATAATATTTAATAAAATAAGTAGAAATCTACTAAAAGTTTCGTTTGTTTATATTGCCATCCTGAGATAATCGTCTCCATGCTCCAAATCCATTTTAAAGCCATTTCAAAGTCATTTTGCGCATACATGAAATGAACACATTTTTCTCCAAAACTATAACACATGCAAGCTTGTCCTGTTTGGTGGAGATGATATTTAATAAAATAAGTAGAAATCCACTAAAAGTTTTGTTTGGTTATCTTGCAATCCCGAGATAATCGTCTCCATGCTCCAAATCCATTTTAAAGCCATTTTTAAGGCATTTCGCGCATACATGAAATGAACACATTTTTCTCCAAAACTATAACAGATGCAAGCTTGTCCTGTTTGGTGGAGATGATATTTAATAAAATAAGTAGAAATCCACTAAAAGTTTTGTTTGGTTATCTTGCAATCCCGAGATAATCGTCTCCATGCTCCAAATCCATTTTAAAGCCATTTTTAAGGCATTTCGCGCATACATGAAATGAACACATTTTTCTCCAAAACTATAACAGATGCAAGCTTGTCCTGTTTGGTGGAGATAATATTTAATAAAATAAGTAGAAATCTACTAAAAGTTTCGTTTGTTTATATTGCCATCCTGAGATAATCGTCTCCATGCTCCAAATCCATTTTAAAGCCATTTCAAAGGCATTTTGCGCATACATGAAATGAACACATTTTTCTCCAAAACTATAACACATGCAAGCTTGTCCTGTTTGGTGGAGATGATATTTAATAAAATAAGTAGAAATCCACTAAAAGTTTTGTTTGGTTATCTTGCAATCCCGAGATAATCGTCTCCATGCTCCAAATCCATTTTAAAGCCATTTTTAAGGCATTTCGCGCATACATGAAATGAACACATTTTTCTCTAAAACTATAACAGATGCAAGCTTGTCCTGTTTGGTGGAGATGATATTTAATAAAATAAGTAGAAATCCACTAAAAGTTTTGTTTGGTTATCTTGCAATCCCGAGATAATCGTCTCCATGCTCCAAATCCATTTTAAAGCCATTTTTAAGGCATTTCGCGCATACATGAAATGAACACATTTTTCTCCAAAACTATAACAGATGCAAGCTTGTCCTGTTTGGTGGAGATGATATTTAATAAAATAAGTAGAAATCCACTAAAAGTTTTGTTTGGTTATCTTGCAATCCCGAGATAATCGTCTCCATGCTCCAAATCCATTTTAAAGCCATTTTTAAGGCATTTCGCGCATACATGAAATGAACACATTTTTCTCCAAAACTATAACAGATGCAAGCTTGTCCTGTTTGGTGGAGTTGATATTTAATAAAATAAGTAGAAATCCACTAAAAGTTTTGTTTGGTTATCTTGCAATCCCGAGATAATCGTCTCCATGCTCCAAATCCATTTTAAAGCCATTTTTAAGGCATTTCGCGCATACATGAAATGAACACATTTTTCTCCAAAACTATAACAGATGCAAGCTTGTCCTGTTTGGTGGAGATAATATTTAATAAAATAAGTAGAAATCTACTAAAAGTTTCGTTTGTTTATATTGCCATCCTGAGATAATCGTCTCCATGCTCCAAATCCATTTTAAAGCCATTTCAAAGGCATTTTGCGCATACATGAAATGAACACATTTTTCTCCAAAACTATAACACATGCAAGCTTGTCCTGTTTGGTGGAGATGATATTTAATAAAATAAGTAGAAATCCACTAAAAGTTTTGTTTGGTTATCTTGCAATCCCGAGATAATCGTCTCCATGCTCCAAATCCATTTTAAAGCCATTTTTAAGGCATTTCGCGCATACATGAAATGAACACATTTTTCTCTAAAACTATAACAGATGCAAGCTTGTCCTGTTTGGTGGAGATGATATTTAATAAAATAAGTAGAAATCCACTAAAAGTTTTGTTTGGTTATCTTGCAATCCCGAGATAATCGTCTCCATGCTCCAAATCCATTTTAAAGCCATTTTTAAGGCATTTCGCGCATACATGAAATGAACACATTTTTCTCCAAAACTATAACAGATGCAAGCTTGTCCTGTTTGGTGGAGATGATATTTAATAAAATAAGTAGAAATCCACTAAAAGTTTTGTTTGGTTATCTTGCAATCCCGAGATAATCGTCTCCATGCTCCAAATCCATTTTAAAGCCATTTTTAAGGCATTTCGCGCATACATGAAATGAACACATTTTTCTCCAAAACTATAACAGATGCAAGCTTGTCCTGTTTGGTGGAGATGATATTTAATAAAATAAGTAGAAATCCACTAAAAGTTTTGTTTGGTTATCTTGCAATCCCGAGATAATCGTCTCCATGCTCCAAATCCATTTTAAAGCCATTTCAAAGGCATTTTGCGCATACATGAAATGAACACATTTTTCTCCAAAACTATAACACATGCAAGCTTGTCCTGTTTAGTGGAGATGATATTTAATAAAATAAGTAGAAATCCACTAAAAGTTTTGTTTGGTTATCTTGCAATCCCGAGATAATCGTCTCCATGCTCCAAATCCATTTTAAAGCCATTTTTAAGGCATTTCGCGCATACATGAAATGAACACATTTTTCTCCAAAACTATAACAGATGCAAGCTTGTCCTGTTTGGTGGAGATGATATTTAATAAAATAAGTAGAAATCCACTAAAAGTTTTGTTTGGTTATCTTGCAATCCCGAGATAATCGTCTCCATGCTCCAAATCCATTTTAAAGCCATTTTTAAGGCATTTCGCGCATACATGAAATGAACACATTTTTCTCCAAAACTATAACAGATGCAAGCTTGTCCTGTTTGGTGGAGATGATATTTAATAAAATAAGTAGAAATCCACTAAAAGTTTTGTTTGGTTATCTTGCAATCCCGAGATAATCGTCTCCATGCTCCAAATCCATTTTAAAGCCATTTTTAAGGCATTTCGCGCATACATGAAATGAACACATTTTTCTCCAAAACTATAACAGATGCAAGCTTGTCCTGTTTGGTGGAGATGATATTTAATAAAATAAGTAGAAATCCACTAAAAGTTTTGTTTGGTTATCTTGCAATCCCGAGATAATCGTCTCCATGCTCCAAATCCATTTTAAAGCCATTTTTAAGGCATTTCGCGCATACATGAAATGAACACATTTTTCTCCAAAACTATAACAGATGCAAGCTTGTCCTGTTTGGTGGAGATAATATTTAATAAAATAAGTAGAAATCTACTAAAAGTTTAGTTTGTTTATATTGCCATCCTGAGATAATCGTCTCCATGCTCCAAATCCATTTTAAAGCCATTTCAAAGGCATTTTGCGCATACATGAAATGAACACATTTTTCTCCAAAACTATAACAGATGCAAGCTTGTCCTGTTTGGTGGAGATGATATTTAATAAAATAAGTAGAAATCCACTAAAAGTTTTGTTTGGTTATATTGCAATCCCGAAATAATCGTCTCCATGCTCCAAATCCATTTTAAAGCCATTTTTAAGGCATTTCGCGCATACATGAAATGAACACATTTTTCTCTAAAACTATAACAGATGCAAGCTTGTCCTGTTTGGTGGAGATGATATTTAATAAAATAAGTAGAAATCCACTAAAAGTTTTGTTTGGTTATCTTGCAATCCCGAGATAATCGTCTCCATGCTCCAAATCCATTTTAAAGCCATTTTTAAGGCATTTTGCGCATACATGAAATGAACACATTTTTCTCCAAAACTATAACAGATGCAAGCTTGTCCTGTTTGGTGGAGATGATATTTAATAAAATAAGTAGAAATCCACTAAAAGTTTTGTTTGGTTATCTTGCAATCCCGAGATAATCGTCTCCATGCTCCAAATCCATTTTAAAGCCATTTTTAAGGCATTTCGCGCATACATGAAATGAACACATTTTTCTCCAAAACTATAACAGATGCAAGCTTGTCCTGTTTGGTGGAGATGATATTTAATAAAATAAGTAGAAATCCACTAAAAGTTTTGTTTGGTTATGTTGCAATCCCGAGATAATCGTCTCCATGCTCCAAATCCATTTTAAAGCCATTTCAAAGGCATTTTGCGCATACATGAAATGAACACATTTTTCTCCAAAACTATAACACATGCAAGCTTGTCCTGTTTGGTGGAGATGATATTTAATAAAATAAGTAGAAATCCACTAAAAGTTTTGTTTGGTTATCTTGCAATCCCGAGATAATCGTCTCCATGCTCCAAATCCATTTTAAAGCCATTTCAAAGGCATTTTGCGCATACATGAAATGAACACATTTTTCTCCAAAACTATAACACATGCAAGCTTGTCCTGTTTGGTGGAGATGATATTTAATAAAATAAGTAGAAAACCACTAAAAGTTTTGTTTGGTTATCTTGCAATCCCGAGATAATCGTCTCCATGCTCCAAATCCATTTTAAAGCCATTTTTAAGGCATTTCGCGCATACATGAAATGAACACATTTTTCTCCAAAACTATAACAGATGCAAGCTTGTCCTGTTTGGTGGAGATGATATTTAATAAAATAAGTAGAAATCCACTAAAAGTTTTGTTTGGTTATCTTGCAATCCCGAGATAATCGTCTCCATGCTCCAAATCCATTTTAAAGCCATTTTTAAGGCATTTCGCGCATACATGAAATGAACACATTTTTCTCCAAAACTATAACAGATGCAAGCTTGTCCTGTTTGGTGGAGATGATATTTAATAAAATAAGTAGAAATCCACTAAAAGTTTTGTTTGGTTATCTTGCAATCCCGAGATAATCGTCTCCATGCTCCAAATCCATTTTAAAGCCATTTTTAAGGCATTTCGCGCATACATGAAATGAACACATTTTTCTCCAAAACTATAACAGATGCAAGCTTGTCCTGTTTGGTGGAGATAATATTTAATAAAATAAGTAGAAATCTACTAAAAGTTTCGTTTGTTTATATTGCCATCCTGAGATAATCGTCTCCATGCTCCAAATCCATTTTAAAGCCATTTCAAAGGCATTTTGCGCATACATGAAATGAACACATTTTTCTCCAAAACTATAACAGATGCAAGCTTGTCCTGTTTGGTGGAGATGATATTTAATAAAATAAGTAGAAATCCACTAAAAGTTTTGTTTGGTTATATTGCAATCCCGAAATAATCGTCTCCATGCTCCAAATCCATTTTAAAGCCATTTTTAAGGCATTTCGCGCATACATGAAATGAACACATTTTTCTCTAAAACTATAACAGATGCAAGCTTGTCCTGTTTGGTGGAGATGATATTTAATAAAATAAGTAGAAATCCACTAAAAGTTTTGTTTGGTTATCTTGCAATCCCGAGATAATCGTCTCCATGCTCCAAATCCATTTTAAAGCCATTTTTAAGGCATTTTGCGCATACATGAAATGAACACATTTTTCTCCAAAACTATAACAGATGCAAGCTTGTCCTGTTTGGTGGAGATGATATTTAATAAAATAAGTAGAAATCCACTAAAAGTTTTGTTTGGTTATCTTGCAATCCCGAGATAATCGTCTCCATGCTCCAAATCCATTTTAAAGCCATTTTTAAGGCATTTCGCGCATACATGAAATGAACACATTTTTCTCCAAAACTATAACAGATGCAAGCTTGTCCTGTTTGGTGGAGATGATATTTAATAAAATAAGTAGAAATCCACTAAAAGTTTTGTTTGGTTATCTTGCAATCCCGAGATAATCGTCTCCATGCTCCAAATCCATTTTAAAGCCATTTTTAAGGCATTTCGCGCATACATGAAATGAACACATTTTTCTCCAAAACTATAACAGATGCAAGCTTGTCCTGTTTGGTGGAGATAATATTTAATAAAATAAGTAGAAATCTACTAAAAGTTTAGTTTGTTTATATTGCCATCCTGAGATAATCGTCTCCATGCTCCAAATCCATTTTAAAGCCATTTCAAAGGCATTTTGCGCATACATGAAATGAACACATTTTTCTCCAAAACTATAACAGATGCAAGCTTGTCCTGTTTGGTGGAGATGATATTTAATAAAATAAGTAGAAATCCACTAAAAGTTTTGTTTGGTTATATTGCAATCCCGAAATAATCGTCTCCATGCTCCAAATCCATTTTAAAGCCATTTTTAAGGCATTTCGCGCATACATGAAATGAACACATTTTTCTCTAAAACTATAACAGATGCAAGCTTGTCCTGTTTGGTGGAGATGATATTTAATAAAATAAGTAGAAATCCACTAAAAGTTTTGTTTGGTTATCTTGCAATCCCGAGATAATCGTCTCCATGCTCCAAATCCATTTTAAAGCCATTTTTAAGGCATTTTGCGCATACATGAAATGAACACATTTTTCTCCAAAACTATAACAGATGCAAGCTTGTCCTGTTTGGTGGAGATGATATTTAATAAAATAAGTAGAAATCCACTAAAAGTTTTGTTTGGTTATCTTGCAATCCCGAGATAATCGTCTCCATGCTCCAAATCCATTTTAAAGCCATTTTTAAGGCATTTCGCGCATACATGAAATGAACACATTTTTCTCCAAAACTATAACAGATGCAAGCTTGTCCTGTTTGGTGGAGATGATATTTAATAAAATAAGTAGAAATCCACTAAAAGTTTTGTTTGGTTATGTTGCAATCCCGAGATAATCGTCTCCATGCTCCAAATCCATTTTAAAGCCATTTCAAAGGCATTTTGCGCATACATGAAATGAACACATTTTTCTCCAAAACTATAACACATGCAAGCTTGTCCTGTTTGGTGGAGATGATATTTAATAAAATAAGTAGAAATCCACTAAAAGTTTTGTTTGGTTATCTTGCAATCCCGAGATAATCGTCTCCATGCTCCAAATCCATTTTAAAGCCATTTCAAAGGCATTTTGCGCATACATGAAATGAACACATTTTTCTCCAAAACTATAACACATGCAAGCTTGTCCTGTTTGGTGGAGATGATATTTAATAAAATAAGTAGAAAACCACTAAAAGTTTTGTTTGGTTATCTTGCAATCCCGAGATAATCGTCTCCATGCTCCAAATCCATTTTAAAGCCATTTTTAAGGCATTTCGCGCATACATGAAATGAACACATTTTTCTCCAAAACTATAACAGATGCAAGCTTGTCCTGTTTGGTGGAGATGATATTTAATAAAATAAGTAGAAATCCACTAAAAGTTTTGTTTGGTTATCTTGCAATCCCGAGATAATCGTCTCCATGCTCCAAATCCATTTTAAAGCCATTTTTAAGGCATTTCGCGCATACATGAAATGAACACATTTTTCTCCAAAACTATAACAGATGCAAGCTTGTCCTGTTTGGTGGAGATGATATTTAATAAAATAAGTAGAAATCCACTAAAAGTTTTGTTTGGTTATCTTGCAATCCCGAGATAATCGTCTCCATGCTCCAAATCCATTTTAAAGCCATTTTTAAGGCATTTCGCGCATACATGAAATGAACACATTTTTCTCCAAAACTATAACAGATGCAAGCTTGTCCTGTTTGGTGGAGATAATATTTAATAAAATAAGTAGAAATCTACTAAAAGTTTCGTTTGTTTATATTGCCATCCTGAGATAATCGTCTCCATGCTCCAAATCCATTTTAAAGCCATTTCAAAGGCATTTTGCGCATACATGAAATGAACACATTTTTCTCCAAAACTATAACAGATGCAAGCTTGTCCTGTTTGGTGGAGATGATATTTAATAAAATAAGTAGAAATCCACTAAAAGTTTTGTTTGGTTATATTGCAATCCCGAAATAATCGTCTCCATGCTCCAAATCCATTTTAAAGCCATTTTTAAGGCATTTCGCGCATACATGAAATGAACACATTTTTCTCTAAAACTATAACAGATGCAAGCTTGTCCTGTTTGGTGGAGATGATATTTAATAAAATAAGTAGAAATCCACTAAAAGTTTTGTTTGGTTATCTTGCAATCCCGAGATAATCGTCTCCATGCTCCAAATCCATTTTAAAGCCATTTTTAAGGCATTTTGCGCATACATGAAATGAACACATTTTTCTCCAAAACTATAACAGATGCAAGCTTGTCCTGTTTGGTGGAGATGATATTTAATAAAATAAGTAGAAATCCACTAAAAGTTTTGTTTGGTTATCTTGCAATCCCGAGATAATCGTCTCCATGCTCCAAATCCATTTTAAAGCCATTTTTAAGGCATTTCGCGCATACATGAAATGAACACATTTTTCTCCAAAACTATAACAGATGCAAGCTTGTCCTGTTTGGTGGAGATGATATTTAATAAAATAAGTAGAAATCCACTAAAAGTTTTGTTTGGTTATGTTGCAATCCCGAGATAATCGTCTCCATGCTCCAAATCCATTTTAAAGCCATTTCAAAGGCATTTTGCGCATACATGAAATGAACACATTTTTCTCCAAAACTATAACACATGCAAGCTTGTCCTGTTTGGTGGAGATGATATTTAATAAAATAAGTAGAAATCCACTAAAAGTTTTGTTTGGTTATCTTGCAATCCCGAGATAATCGTCTCCATGCTCCAAATCCATTTTAAAGCCATTTTTAAGGCATTTCGCGCATACATGAAATGAACACATTTTTCTCCAAAACTATAACAGATGCAAGCTTGTCCTGTTTGGTGGAGATGATATTTAATAAAATAAGTAGAAATCCACTAAAAGTTTTGTTTGGTTATCTTGCAATCCCGAGATAATCGTCTCCATGCTCCAAATCCATTTTAAAGCCATTTTTAAGGCATTTCGCGCATACATGAAATGAACACATTTTTCTCCAAAACTATAACAGATGCAAGCTTGTCCTGTTTGGTGGAGATAATATTTAATAAAATAAGTAGAAATCTACTAAAAGTTTCGTTTGTTTATATTGCCATCCTGAGATAATCGTCTCCATGCTCCAAATCCATTTTAAAGCCATTTCAAAGGCATTTTGCGCATACATGAAATGAACACATTTTTCTCCAAAACTATAACAGATGCAAGCTTGTCCTGTTTGGTGGAGATGATATTTAATAAAATAAGTAGAAATCCACGAAAAGTTTTGTTTGGTTATATTGCAATCCCGAAATAATCGTCTCCATGCTCCAAATCCATTTTAAAGCCATTTTTAAGGCATTTCGCGCATACATGAAATGAACACATTTTTCTCTAAAACTATAACAGATGCAAGCTTGTCCTGTTTGGTGGAGATGATATTTAATAAAATAAGTAGAAATCCACTAAAAGTTTTGTTTGGTTATCTTGCAATCCCGAGATAATCGTCTCCATGCTCCAAATCCATTTTAAAGCCATTTTTAAGGCATTTTGCGCATACATGAAATGAACACATTTTTCTCCAAAACTATAACAGATGCAAGCTTGTCCTGTTTGGTGGAGATGATATTTAATAAAATAAGTAGAAATCCACTAAAAGTTTTGTTTGGTTATCTTGCAATCCCGAGATAATCGTCTCCATGCTCCAAATCCATTTTAAAGCCATTTTTAAGGCATTTCGCGCATACATGAAATGAACACATTTTTCTCCAAAACTATAACAGATGCAAGCTTGTCCTGTTTGGTGGAGATGATATTTAATAAAATAAGTAGAAATCCACTAAAAGTTTTGTTTGGTTATGTTGCAATCCCGAGATAATCGTCTCCATGCTCCAAATCCATTTTAAAGCCATTTCAAAGGCATTTTGCGCATACATGAAATGAACACATTTTTCTCCAAAACTATAACACATGCAAGCTTGTCCTGTTTGGTGGAGATGATATTTAATAAAATAAGTAGAAATCCACTAAAAGTTTTGTTTGGTTATCTTGCAATCCCGAGATAATCGTCTCCATGCTCCAAATCCATTTTAAAGCCATTTCAAAGGCATTTTGCGCATACATGAAATGAACACATTTTTCTCCAAAACTATAACACATGCAAGCTTGTCCTGTTTGGTGGAGATGATATTTAATAAAATAAGTAGAAAACCACTAAAAGTTTTGTTTGGTTATCTTGCAATCCCGAGATAATCGTCTCCATGCTCCAAATCCATTTTAAAGCCATTTTTAAGGCATTTCGCGCATACATGAAATGAACACATTTTTCTCCAAAACTATAACAGATGCAAGCTTGTCCTGTTTGGTGGAGATGATATTTAATAAAATAAGTAGAAATCCACTAAAAGTTTTGTTTGGTTATCTTGCAATCCCGAGATAATCGTCTCCATGCTCCAAATCCATTTTAAAGCCATTTCAAATGCATTTTGCGCATACATGAAATGAACACATTTTTCTCCAAAACTATAACACATGCAAGCTTGTCCTGTTTGGTGGAGATGATATTTAATAAAATAAGTAGAAATCCACTAAAAGTTTTGTTTGGTTATCTTGCAATCCCGAGATAATCGTCTCCATGCTCCAAATCCATTTTAAAGCCATTTTTAAGGCATTTCGCGCATACATGAAATGAACACATTTTCTCCAAAACTATAACAGATGCAAGCTTGTCCTGTTTGGTGGAGATGATATTTAATAAAATAAGTAGAAATCCACTAAAAGTTTTGTTTGGTTATCTTGCAATCCCGAGATAATCGTCTCCATGCTCCAAATCCATTTTAAAGCCATTTTTAAGGCATTTCGCGCATACATGAAATGAACACATTTTTCTCCAAAACTATAACAGATGCAAGCTTGTCCTGTTTGGTGGAGATGATATTTAATAAAATAAGTAGAAATCCACTAAAAGTTTTGTTTGGTTATCTTGCAATCCCGAGATAATCGTCTCCATGCTCCAAATCCATTTTAAAGCCATTTTTAAGGCATTTCGCGCATACATGAAATGAACACATTTTTCTCCAAAACTATAACAGATGCAAGCTTGTCCTGTTTGGTGGAGATGATATTTAATAAAATAAGTAGAAATCCACTAAAAGTTTTGTTTGGTTATATTGCAATCCCGAGATAATCGTCTCCATGCTCCAAATCCATTTTAAAGCCATTTTTAAGGCATTTCGCGCATACATGAAATGAACACATTTTTCTCCAAAACTATAACAGATGCAAGCTTGTCCTGTTTGGTGGAGATAATATTTAATAAAATAAGTAGAAATCTACTAAAAGTTTCGTTTGTTTATATTGCCATCCTGAGATAATCGTCTCCATGCTCCAAATCCATTTTAAAGCCATTTCAAAGGCATTTTGCGCATACATGAAATGAACACATTTTTCTCCAAAACTATAACACATGCAAGCTTGTCCTGTTTGGTGGAGATGATATTTAATAAAATAAGTAGAAATCCACTAAAAGTTTTGTTTGGTTATCTTGCAATCCCGAGATAATCGTCTCCATGCTCCAAATCCATTTTAAAGCCATTTTTAAGGCATTTCGCGCATACATGAAATGAACACATTTTTCTCTAAAACTATAACAGATGCAAGCTTGTCCTGTTTGGTGGAGATGATATTTAATAAAATAAGTAGAAATCCACTAAAAGTTTTGTTTGGTTATCTTGCAATCAGGAGATATTCGTCTCCATGCTCCAAATCCATTTTAAAGCCATTTTTAAGGCATTTCGCGCATACATGAAATGAACACATTTTTCTCTAAAACTATAACAGATGCAAGCTTGTCCTGTTTGGTGGAGATGATATTTAATAAAATAAGTAGAAATCCACTAAAAGTTTTGTTTGGTTATCTTGCAATCCCGAGATAATCGTCTCCATGCTCCAAATCCATTTTAAAGCCATTTTTAAGGCATTTCGCGCATACATGAAATGAACACATTTTTCTCCAAAACTATAACAGATGCAAGCTTGTCCTGTTTGGTGGAGATGATATTTAATAAAATAAGTAGAAATCCACTAAAAGTTTTGTTTGGTTATCTTGCAATCCCGAGATAATCGTCTCCATGCTCCAAATCCATTTTAAAGCCATTTTTAAGGCATTTCGCGCATACATGAAATGAACACATTTTTCTCTAAAACTATAACAGATGCAAGCTTGTCCTGTTTGGTGGAGATGATATTTAATAAAATAAGTAGAAATCCACTAAAAGTTTTGTTTGGTTATCTTGCAATCCCGAGATAATCGTCTCCATGCTCCAAATCCATTTTAAAGCCATTTTTAAGGCATTTCGCGCATACATGAAATAAACACATTTTTCTCCAAAACTATAACAGATGCAAGCTTGTCCTGTTTGGTGGAGATGATATTTAATAAAATAAGTAGAAATCCACTAAAAGTTTTGTTTGGTTATCTTGCAATCCCGAGATAATCGTCTCCATGCTCCAAATCCATTTTAAAGCCATTTTTAAGGCATTTCGCGCATACATGAAATGAACACATTTTTCTCCAAAACTATAACAGATGCAAGCTTGTCCTGTTTGGTGGAGATGATATTTAATAAAATAAGTAGAAATCCACTAAAAGTTTTGTTTGGTTATCTTGCAATCCCGAGATAATCGTCTCCATGCTCCAAATCCATTTTAAAGCCATTTTTAAGGCATTTCGCGCATACATGAAATGAACACATTTTTCTCCAAAACTATAACAGATGCAAGCTTGTCCTGTTTGGTGGAGATAATATTTAATAAAATAAGTAGAAATCTACTAAAAGTTTCGTTTGTTTATATTGCCATCCTGAGATAATCGTCTCCATGCTCCAAATCCATTTTAAAGCCATTTCAAAGGCATTTTGCGCATACATGAAATGAACACATTTTTCTCCAAAACTATAACACATGCAAGCTTGTCCTGTTTGGTGGAGATGATATTTAATAAAATAAGTAGAAATCCACTAAAAGTTTTGTTTGGTTATCTTGCAATCCCGAGATAATCGTCTCCATGCTCCAAATCCATTTTAAAGCCATTTTTAAGGCATTTCGCGCATACATGAAATGAACACATTTTTCTCTAAAACTATAACAGATGCAAGCTTGTCCTGTTTGGTGGAGATGATATTTAATAAAATAAGTAGAAATCCACTAAAAGTTTTGTTTGGTTATCTTGCAATCCCGAGATAATCGTCTCCATGCTCCAAATCCATTTTAAAGCCATTTTTAAGGCATTTCGCGCATACATGAAATGAACACATTTTTCTCCAAAACTATAACAGATGCAAGCTTGTCCTGTTTGGTGGAGATGATATTTAATAAAATAAGTAGAAATCCACTAAAAGTTTTGTTTGGTTATCTTGCAATCCCGAGATAATCGTCTCCATGCTCCAAATCCATTTTAAAGCCATTTTTAAGGCATTTCGCGCATACATGAAATGAACACATTTTTCTCCAAAACTATAACAGATGCAAGCTTGTCCTGTTTGGTGGAGATGATATTTAATAAAATAAGTAGAAATCCACTAAAAGTTTTGTTTGGTTATCTTGCAATCCCGAGATAATCGTCTCCATGCTCCAAATCCATTTTAAAGCCATTTCAAAGGCATTTTGCGCATACATGAAATGAACACATTTTTCTCCAAAACTATAACACATGCAAGCTTGTCCTGTTTGGTGGAGATGATATTTAATAAAATAAGTAGAAATCCACTAACAGTTTTGTTTGGTTATCTTGCAATCCCGAGATAATCGTCTCCATGCTCCAAATCCATTTTAAAGCCATTTTTAAGGCATTTCGCGCATACATGAAATGAACACATTTTTCTCCAAAACTATAACAGATGCAAGCTTGTCCTGTTTGGTGGAGATGATATTTAATAAAATAAGTAGAAATCCACTAAAAGTTTTGTTTGGTTATCTTGCAATCCCGAGATAATCGTCTCCATGCTCCAAATCCATTTTAAAGCCATTTTTAAGGCATTTCGCGCATACATGAAATGAACACATTTTTCTCCAAAACTATAACAGATGCAAGCTTGTCCTGTTTGGTGGAGATGATATTTAATAAAATAAGTAGAAATCCACTAAAAGTTTTGTTTGGTTATCTTGCAATCCCGAGATAATCGTCTCCATGCTCCAAATCCATTTTAAAGCCATTTTTAAGGCATTTCGCGCATACATGAAATGAACACATTTTTCTCCAAAACTATAACAGATGCAAGCTTGTCCTGTTTGGTGGAGATGATATTTAATAAAATAAGTAGAAATCCACTAAAAGTTTTGTTTGGTTATCTTGCAATCCCGAGATAATCGTCTCCATGCTCCAAATCCATTTTAAAGCCATTTTTAAGGCATTTCGCGCATACATGAAATGAACACATTTTTCTCCAAAACTATAACAGATGCAAGCTTGTCCTGTTTGGTGGAGATAATATTTAATAAAATAAGTAGAAATCTACTAAAAGTTTCGTTTGTTTATATTGCCATCCTGAGATAATCGTCTCCATGCTCCAAATCCATTTTAAAGCCATTTCAAAGGCATTTTGCGCATACATGAAATGAACACATTTTTCTCCAAAACTATAACACATGCAAGCTTGTCCTGTTTGGTGGAGATGATATTTAATAAAATAAGTAGAAATCCACTAAAAGTTTTGTTTGGTTATCTTGCAATCCCGAGATAATCGTCTCCATGCTCCAAATCCATTTTAAAGCCATTTTTAAGGCATTTCGCGCATACATGAAATGAACACATTTTTCTCTAAAACTATAACAGATGCAAGCTTGTCCTGTTTGGTGGAGATGATATTTAATAAAATAAGTAGAAATCCACTAAAAGTTTTGTTTGGTTATCTTGCAATCCCGAGATAATCGTCTCCATGCTCCAAATCCATTTTAAAGCCATTTTTAAGGCATTTCGCGCATACATGAAATGAACACATTTTTCTCCAAAACTATAACAGATGCAAGCTTGTCCTGTTTGGTGGAGATGATATTTAATAAAATAAGTAGAAATCCACTAAAAGTTTTGTTTGGTTATCTTGCAATCCCGAGATAATCGTCTCCATGCTCCAAATCCATTTAAAGCCATTTTTAAGGCATTTCGCGCATACATGAAATGAACACATTTTTCTCCAAAACTATAACAGATGCAAGCTTGTCCTGTTTGGTGGAGATGATATTTAATAAAATAAGTAGAAATCCACTAAAAGTTTTGTTTGGTTATCTTGCAATCCCGAGATAATCGTCTCCATGCTCCAAATCCATTTTAAAGCCATTTCAAAGGCATTTTGCGCATACATGAAATGAACACATTTTTCTCCAAAACTATAACACATGCAAGCTTGTCCTGTTTGGTGGAGATGATATTTAATAAAATAAGTAGAAATCCACTAAAAGTTTTGTTTGGTTATCTTGCTATCCCGAGATAATCGTCTCCATGCTCCAAATCCATTTTAAAGCCATTTTTAAGGCATTTCGCGCATACATGAAATGAACACATTTTTCTCCAAAACTATAACAGATGCAAGCTTGTCCTGTTTGGTGGAGATGATATTTAATAAAATAAGTAGAAATCCACTAAAAGTTTTGTTTGGTTATCTTGCAATCCCGAGATAATCGTCTCCATGCTCCAAATCCATTTTAAAGCCATTTCAAAGGCATTTTGCGCATACATGAAATGAACACATTTTTCTCCAAAACTATAACACATGCAAGCTTGTCCTGTTTGGTGGAGATGATATTTAATAAAATAAGTAGAAAACCACTAAAAGTTTTGTTTGGTTATCTTGCAATCCCGAGATAATCGTCTCCATGCTCCAAATCCATTTTAAAGCCATTTTTAAGGCATTTCGCGCATACATGAAATGAACACATTTTTCTCCAAAACTATAACAGATGCAAGCTTGTCCTGTTTGGTGGAGATGATATTTAATAAAATAAGTAGAAATCCACTAAAAGTTTTGTTTGGTTATCTTGCAATCCCGAGATAATCGTCTCCATGCTCCAAATCCATTTTAAAGCCATTTCAAATGCATTTTGCGCATACATGAAATGAACACATTTTTCTCCAAAACTATAACACATGCAAGCTTGTCCTGTTTGGTGGAGATGATATTTAATAAAATAAGTAGAAATCCACTAAAAGTTTTGTTTGGTTATCTTGCAATCCCGAGATAATCGTCTCCATGCTCCAAATCCATTTTAAAGCCATTTTTAAGGCATTTCGCGCATACATGAAATGAACACATTTTTCTCCAAAACTATAACAGATGCAAGCTTGTCCTGTTTGGTGGAGATGATATTTAATAAAATAAGTAGAAATCCACTAAAAGTTTTGTTTGGTTATCTTGCAATCCCGAGATAATCGTCTCCATGCTCCAAATCCATTTTAAAGCCATTTTTAAGGCATTTCGCGCATACATGAAATGAACACATTTTTCTCCAAAACTATAACAGATGCAAGCTTGTCCTGTTTGGTGGAGATGATATTTAATAAAATAAGTAGAAATCCACTAAAAGTTTTGTTTGGTTATCTTGCAATCCCGAGATAATCGTCTCCATGCTCCAAATCCATTTTAAAGCCATTTTTAAGGCATTTCGCGCATACATGAAATGAACACATTTTTCTCCAAAACTATAACAGATGCAAGCTTGTCCTGTTTGGTAGAGATAATATTTAATAAAATAAGTAGAAATCTACTAAAAGTTTCGTTTGTTTATATTGCCATCCTGAGATAATCGTCTCCATGCTCCAAATCCATTTTAAAGCCATTTCAAAGGCATTTTGCGCATACATGAAATGAACACATTTTTCTCCAAAACTATAACACATGCAAGCTTGTCCTGTTTGGTGGAGATGATATTTAATAAAATAAGTAGAAATCCACTAAAAGTTTTGTTTGGTTATCTTGCAATCCCGAGATAATCGTCTCCATGCTCCAAATCCATTTTAAAGCCATTTTTAAGGCATTTCGCGCATACATGAAATGAACACATTTTTCTCCAAAACTATAACAGATGCAAGCTTGTCCTGTTTGGTGGAGATAATATTTAATAAAATAAGTAGAAATCTACTAAAAGTTTCGTTTGTTTATATTGCCATCCTGAGATAATCGTCTCCATGCTCCAAATCCATTTTAAAGCCATTTCAAAGGCATTTTGCGCATACATGAAATGAACACATTTTTCTCCAAAACTATAACACATGCAAGCTTGTCCTGTTTGGTGGAGATGATATTTAATAAAATAAGTAGAAATCCACTAAAAGTTTTGTTTGGTTATCTTGCAATCCCGAGATAATCGTCTCCATGCTCCAAATCCCTTTTAAAGCCATTTCAAAGGCATTTTGCGCATACATGAAATGAACACATTTTTCTCCAAAACTATAACACATGCAAGCTTGTCCTGTTTGGTGGAGATGATATTTAATAAAATAAGTAGAAATCCACTAAAAGTTTTGTTTGGTTATCTTGCAATCCCGAGATAATCGTCTCCATGCTCCAAATCCATTTTAAAGCCATTTTTAAGGCATTTCGCGCATACATGAAATGAACACATTTTTCTCCAAAACTATAACAGATGCAAGCTTGTCCTGTTTGGTGGAGATGATATTTAATAAAATAAGTAGAAATCCACTAAAAGTTTTGTTTGGTTATCTTGCAATCCCGAGATAATCGTCTCCATGCTCCAAATCCATTTTAAAGCCATTTTTAAGGCATTTCGCGCATACATGAAATGAACACATTTTTCTCCAAAACTATAACAGATGCAAGCTTGTCCTGTTTGGTGGAGATGATATTTAATAAAATAAGTAGAAATCCACTAAAAGTTTTGTTTGGTTATCTTGCAATCCCGAGATAATCGTCTCCATGCTCCAAATCCATTTTAAAGCCATTTTTAAGGCATTTCGCGCATACATGAAATGAACACATTTTTCTCCAAAACTATAACAGATGCAAGCTTGTCCTGTTTGGTAGAGATAATATTTAATAAAATAAGTAGAAATCTACTAAAAGTTTCGTTTGTTTATATTGCCATCCTGAGATAATCGTCTCCATGCTCCAAATCCATTTTAAAGCCATTTCAAAGGCATTTTGCGCATACATGAAATGAACACATTTTTCTCCAAAACTATAACACATGCAAGCTTGTCCTGTTTGGTGGAGATGATATTTAATAAAATAAGTAGAAATCCACTAAAAGTTTTGTTTGGTTATCTTGCAATCCCGAGATAATCGTCTCCATGCTCCAAATCCATTTTAAAGCCATTTTTAAGGCATTTCGCGCATACATGAAATGAACACATTTTTCTCCAAAACTATAACAGATGCAAGCTTGTCCTGTTTGGTGGAGATAATATTTAATAAAATAAGTAGAAATCTACTAAAAGTTTCGTTTGTTTATATTGCCATCCTGAGATAATCGTCTCCATGCTCCAAATCCATTTTAAAGCCATTTCAAAGGCATTTTGCGCATACATGAAATGAACACATTTTTCTCCAAAACTATAACACATGCAAGCTTGTCCTGTTTGGTGGAGATGATATTTAATAAAATAAGTAGAAATCCACTAAAAGTTTTGTTTGGTTATCTTGCAATCCCGAGATAATCGTCTCCATGCTCCAAATCCCTTTTAAAGCCATTTCAAAGGCATTTTGCGCATACATGAAATGAACACATTTTTCTCCAAAACTATAACACATGCAAGCTTGTCCTGTTTGGTGGAGATGATATTTAATAAAATAAGTAGAAATCCACTAAAAGTTTTGTTTGGTTATCTTGCAATCCCGAGATAATCGTCTCCATGCTCCAAATCCATTTTAAAGCCATTTTTAAGGCATTTCGCGCATACATGAAATGAACACATTTTTCTCCAAAACTATAACAGATGCAAGCTTGTCCTGTTTGGTGGAGATGATATTTAATAAAATAAGTAGAAATTTACTAAAAGTTTTGTTTGGTTATCTTGCAATCCCGAGATAATCGTCTCCATGCTCCAAATCCATTTTAAAGCCATTTTTAAGGCATTTCGCGCATACATGAAATGAACACATTTTTCTCCAAAACTATAACAGATGCAAGCTTGTCCTGTTTGGTGGAGATGATATTTAATAAAATAAGTAGAAATCCACTAAAAGTTTTGTTTGGTTATCTTGCAATCCCGAGATAATCGTCTCCATGCTCCAAATCCATTTTAAAGCCATTTCAAAGGCATTTTGCGCATACATGAAATGAACACATTTTTCTCCAAAACTATAACACATGCAAGCTTGTCCTGTTTGGTGGAGATGATATTTAATAAAATAAGTAGAAAACCACTAAAAGTTTTGTTTGGTTATCTTGCAATCCCGAGATAATCGTCTCCATGCTCCAAATCCATTTTAAAGCCATTTTTAAGGCATTTCGCGCATACATGAAATGAACACATTTTTCTCCAAAACTATAACAGATGCAAGCTTGTCCTGTTTGGTGGAGATGATATTTAATAAAATAAGTAGAAATCCACTAAAAGTTTTGTTTGGTTATCTTGCAATCCCGAGATAATCGTCTCCATGCTCCAAATCCATTTTAAAGCCATTTCAAAGGCATTTTGCGCATACATGAAATGAACACATTTTTCTCCAAAACTATAACACATGCAAGCTTGTCCTGTTTGGTGGAGATGATATTTAATAAAATAAGTAGAAATCCACTAAAAGTTTTGTTTGGTTATCTTGCAATCCCGAGATAATCGTCTCCATGCTCCAAATCCATTTTAAAGCCATTTCAAAGGCATTTTGCGCATACATGAAATGAACACATTTTTCTCCAAAACTATAACACATGCAAGCTTGTCCTGTTTGGTGGAGATGATATTTAATAAAATAAGTAGAAATCCACTAAAAGTTTTGTTTGGTTATCTTGCAATCCCGAGATAATCGTCTCCATGCTCCAAATCCATTTTAAAGCCATTTTTAAGGCATTTCGCGCATACATGAAATGAACACATTTTTCTCCAAAACTATAACAGATGCAAGCTTGTCCTGTTTGGTGGAGATGATATTTAATAAAATAAGTAGAAATTTACTAAAAGTTTTGTTTGGTTATCTTGCAATCCCGAGATAATCGTCTCCATGCTCCAAATCCATTTTAAAGCCATTTTTAAGGCATTTCGCGCATACATGAAATGAACACATTTTTCTCCAAAACTATAACAGATGCAAGCTTGTCCTGTTTGGTGGAGATGATATTTAATAAAATAAGTAGAAATCCACTAAAAGTTTTGTTTGGTTATCTTGCAATCCCGAGATAATCGTCTCCATGCTCCAAATCCATTTTAAAGCCATTTCAAAGGCATTTTGCGCATACATGAAATGAACACATTTTTCTCCAAAACTATAACACATGCAAGCTTGTCCTGTTTGGTGGAGATGATATTTAATAAAATAAGTAGAAAACCACTAAAAGTTTTGTTTGGTTATCTTGCAATCCCGAGATAATCGTCTCCATGCTCCAAATCCATTTTAAAGCCATTTTTAAGGCATTTCGCGCATACATGAAATGAACACATTTTTCTCCAAAACTATAACAGATGCAAGCTTGTCCTGTTTGGTGGAGATGATATTTAATAAAATAAGTAGAAATCCACTAAAAGTTTTGTTTGGTTATCTTGCAATCCCGAGATAATCGTCTCCATGCTCCAAATCCATTTTAAAGCCATTTCAAAGGCATTTTGCGCATACATGAAATGAACACATTTTTCTCCAAAACTATAACACATGCAAGCTTGTCCTGTTTGGTGGAGATGATATTTAATAAAATAAGTAGAAATCCACTAAGTTTTGTTTGGTTATCTTGCAATCCCGAGATAATCGTCTCCATGCTCCAAATCCATTTTAAAGCCATTTTTAAGGCATTTCGCGCATACATGAAATGAACACATTTTTCTCCAAAACTATAACAGATGCAAGCTTGTCCTGTTTGGTGGAGATGATATTTAATAAAATAAGTAGAAATCCACTAAAAGTTTTGTTTGGTTATCTTGCAATCCCGAGATAATCGTCTCCATGCTCCAAATCCATTTTAAAGCCATTTTTAAGGCATTTCGCGCATACATGAAATGAACACATTTTTCTCCAAAACTATAACAGATGCAAGCTTGTCCTGTTTGGTGGAGATGATATTTAATAAAATAAGTAGAAATCCACTAAAAGTTTTGTTTGGTTATCTTGCAATCCCGAGATAATCGTCTCCATGCTCCAAATCCATTTTAAAGCCATTTTTAAGGCATTTCGCGCATACATGAAATGAACACATTTTTCTCCAAAACTATAACAGATGCAAGCTTGTCCTGTTTGGTGGAGATGATATTTAATAAAATAAGTAGAAATCCACTAAAAGTTTTGTTTGGTTATCTTGCAATCCCGAGATAATCGTCTCCATGCTCCAAATCCATTTTAAAGCCATTTTTAAGGCATTTCGCGCATACATGAAATGAACACATTTTTCTCCAAAACTATAACAGATGCAAGCTTGTCCTGTTTGGTGGAGATAATATTTAATAAAATAAGTAGAAATCTACTAAAAGTTTCGTTTGTTTATATTGCCATCCTGAGATAATCGTCTCCATGCTCCAAATCCATTTTAAAGCCATTTCAAAGGCATTTTGCGCATACATGAAATGAACACATTTTTCTCCAAAACTATAACACATGCAAGCTTGTCCTGTTTGGTGGAGATGATATTTAATAAAATAAGTAAAAATCCACTAAAAGTTTTGTTTGGTTATCTTGCAATCCCGAGATAATCGTCTCCATGCTCCAAATCCATTTTAAAGCCATTTTTAAGGCATTTCGCGCATACATGAAATGAACACATTTTTCTCCAAAACTATAACACATGCAAGCTTGTCCTGTTTGGTGGAGATGATATTTAATAAAATAAGTAGAAATCCACTAAAAGTTTTGTTTGGTTATCTTGCAATCCCGAGATAATCGTCTCCATGCTCCAAATCCATTTTAAAGCCATTTTTAAGGCATTTCGCGCATACATGAAATGAACACATTTTTCTCCAAAACTATAACAGATGCAAGCTTGTCCTGTTTGGTGGAGATGATATTTAATAAAATAAGTAGAAATCCACTAAAAGTTTTGTTTGGTTATCTTGCAATCCCGAGATAATCGTCTCCATGCTCCAAATCCATTTTAAAGCCATTTTTAAGGCATTTCGCGCATACATGAAATGAACACATTTTTCTCCAAAACCATAACAGATGCAAGCTTGTCCTGTTTGGTGGAGATGATATTTAATAAAATAAGTAGAAATCCACTAAAAGTTTTGTTTGGTTATCTTGCAATCCCGAGATAATCGTCTCCATGCTCCAAATCCATTTTAAAGCCATTTCAAAGGCATTTTGCGCATACATGAAATGAACACATTTTTCTCCAAAACTATAACACATGCAAGCTTGTCCTGTTTGGTGGAGATGATATTTAATAAAATAAGTAGAAATCCACTAAAAGTTTTGTTTGGTTATCTTGCAATCCCGAGATAATCGTCTCCATGCTCCAAATCCATTTTAAAGCCATTTTTAAGGCATTTCGCGCATACATGAAATGAACACATTTTTCTCCAAAACTATAACAGATGCAAGCTTGTCCTGTTTGGTGGAGATGATATTTAATAAAATAAGTAGAAATCCACTAAAAGTTTTGTTTGGTTATCTTGCAATCCCGAGATAATCGTCTCCATGCTCCAAATCCATTTTAAAGCCATTTTTAAGGCATTTCGCGCATACATGAAATGAACACATTTTTCTCCAAAACTATAACAGATGCAAGCTTGTCCTGTTTGGTGGAGATGATATTTAATAAAATAAGTAGAAATCCACTAAAAGTTTTGTTTGGTTATCTTGCAATCCCGAGATAATCGTCTCCATGCTCCAAATCCATTTTAAAGCCATTTCAAAGGCATTTTGCGCATACATGAAATGAACACATTTTTCTCCAAAACTATAACAGATGCAAGCTTGTCCTGTTTGGTGGAGATGATATTTAATAAAATAAGTAGAAATCCACTAAAAGTTTTGTTTGGTTATCTTGCAATCCCGAGATAATCGTCTCCATGCTCCAAATCCATTTTAAAGCCATTTTTAAGGCATTTCGCGCATACATGAAATGAACACATTTTTCTCCAAAACTATAACAGATGCAAGCTTGTCCTGTTTGGTGGAGATGATATTTAATAAAATAAGTAGAAATCCACTAAAAGTTTTGTTTGGTTATCTTGCAATCCCGAGATAATCGTCTCCATGCTCCAAATCCATTTTAAAGCCATTTCAAATGCATTTTGCGCATACATGAAATGAACACATTTTTCTCCAAAACTATAACACATGCAAGCTTGTCCTGTTTGGTGGAGATGATATTTAATAAAATAAGTAGAAATCCACTAAAAGTTTTGTTTGGTTATCTTGCAATCCCGAGATAATCGTCTCCATGCTCCAAATCCATTTTAAAGCCATTTTTAAGGCATTTCGCGCATACATGAAATGAACACATTTTTCTCCAAAACTATAACAGATGCAAGCTTGTCCTGTTTGGTGGAGATGATATTTAATAAAATAAGTAGAAATCCACTAAAAGTTTTGTTTGGTTATCTTGCAATCCCGAGATAATCGTCTCCATGCTCCAAATCCATTTTAAAGCCATTTTTAAGGCATTTCGCGCATACATGAAATGAACACATTTTTCTCCAAAACTATAACAGATGCAAGCTTGTCCTGTTTGGTGGAGATGATATTTAATAAAATAAGTAGAAATCCACTAAAAGTTTTGTTTGGTTATCTTGCAATCCCGAGATAATCGTCTCCATGCTCCAAATCCATTTTAAAGCCATTTTTAAGGCATTTCGCGCATACATGAAATAAACACATTTTTCTCCAAAACTATAACAGATGCAAGCTTGTCCTGTTTGGTGGAGATGATATTTAATAAAATAAGTAGAAATCCACTAAAAGTTTTGTTTGGTTATATTGCAATCCCGAGATAATCGTCTCCATGCTCCAAATCCATTTTAAAGCCATTTTTAAGGCATTTCGCGCATACATGAAATGAACACATTTTTCTCCAAAACTATAACAGATGCAAGCTTGTCCTGTTTGGTGGAGATAATATTTAATAAAATAAGTAGAAATCTACTAAAAGTTTCGTTTGTTTATATTGCCATCCTGAGATAATCGTCTCCATGCTCCAAATCCATTTTAAAGCCATTTCAAAGGCATTTTGCGCATACATGAAATGAACACATTTTTCTCCAAAACTATAACACATGCAAGCTTGTCCTGTTTGGTGGAGATGATATTTAATAAAATAAGTAGAAATCCTTTAAAAGTTTTGTTTGGTTATCTTGCAATCCCGAGATAATCGTCTCCATGCTCCAAATCCATTTTAAAGCCATTTTTAAGGCATTTCGCGCATACATGAAATGAACACATTTTTCTCTAAAACTATAACAGATGCAAGCTTGTCCTGTTTGGTGGAGATGATATTTAATAAAATAAGTAGAAATCCACTAAAAGTTTTGTTTGGTTATCTTGCAATCCCGAGATAATCGTCTCCATGCTCCAAATCCATTTTAAAGCCATTTTTAAGGCATTTCGCGCATACATGAAATGAACACATTTTTCTCCAAAACTATAACAGATGCAAGCTTGTCCTGTTTGGTGGAGATGATATTTAATAAAATAAGTAGAAATCCACTAAAAGTTTTGTTTGGTTATCTTGCAATCCCGAGATAATCGTCTCCATGCTCCAAATCCATTTTAAAGCCATTTCAAAGGCATTTTGCGCATACATGAAATGAACACATTTTTCTCCAAAACTATAACACATGCAAGCTTGTCCTGTTTGGTGGAGATGATATTTAATAAAATAAGTAAAAATCCACTAAAAGTTTTGTTTGGTTATCTTGCAATCCCGAGATAATCGTCTCCATGCTCCAAATCCATTTTAAAGCCATTTTTAAGGCATTTCGCGCATACATGAAATGAACACATTTTTCTCCAAAACTATAACACATGCAAGCTTGTCCTGTTTGGTGGAGATGATATTTAATAAAATAAGTAGAAATCCACTAAAAGTTTTGTTTGGTTATCTTGCAATCCCGAGATAATCGTCTCCATGCTCCAAATCCATTTTAAAGCCATTTTTAAGGCATTTCGCGCATACATGAAATGAACACATTTTTCTCCAAAACTATAACAGATGCAAGCTTGTCCTGTTTGGTGGAGATGATATTTAATAAAATAAGTAGAAATCCACTAAAAGTTTTGTTTGGTTATCTTGCAATCCCGAGATAATCGTCTCCATGCTCCAAATCCATTTTAAAGCCATTTTTAAGGCATTTCGCGCATACATGAAATGAACACATTTTTCTCCAAAACCATAACAGATGCAAGCTTGTCCTGTTTGGTGGAGATGATATTTAATAAAATAAGTAGAAATCCACTAAAAGTTTTGTTTGGTTATCTTGCAATCCCGAGATAATCGTCTCCATGCTCCAAATCCATTTTAAAGCCATTTCAAAGGCATTTTGCGCATACATGAAATGAACACATTTTTCTCCAAAACTATAACACATGCAAGCTTGTCCTGTTTGGTGGAGATGATATTTAATAAAATAAGTAGAAATCCACTAAAAGTTTTGTTTGGTTATCTTGCAATCCCGAGATAATCGTCTCCATGCTCCAAATCCATTTTAAAGCCATTTTTAAGGCATTTCGCGCATACATGAAATGAACACATTTTTCTCCAAAACTATAACAGATGCAAGCTTGTCCTGTTTGGTGGAGATGATATTTAATAAAATAAGTAGAAATCCACTAAAAGTTTTGTTTGGTTATCTTGCAATCCCGAGATAATCGTCTCCATGCTCCAAATCCATTTTAAAGCCATTTTTAAGGCATTTCGCGCATACATGAAATGAACACATTTTTCTCCAAAACTATAACAGATGCAAGCTTGTCCTGTTTGGTGGAGATGATATTTAATAAAATAAGTAGAAATCCACTAAAAGTTTTGTTTGGTTATCTTGCAATCCCGAGATAATCGTCTCCATGCTCCAAATCCATTTTAAAGCCATTTCAAAGGCATTTTGCGCATACATGAAATGAACACATTTTTCTCCAAAACTATAACAGATGCAAGCTTGTCCTGTTTGGTGGAGATGATATTTAATAAAATAAGTAGAAATCCACTAAAAGTTTTGTTTGGTTATCTTGCAATCCCGAGATAATCGTCTCCATGCTCCAAATCCATTTTAAAGCCATTTTTAAGGCATTTCGCGCATACATGAAATGAACACATTTTTCTCCAAAACTATAACAGATGCAAGCTTGTCCTGTTTGGTGGAGATGATATTTAATAAAATAAGTAGAAATCCACTAAAAGTTTTGTTTGGTTATCTTGCAATCCCGAGATAATCGTCTCCATGCTCCAAATCCATTTTAAAGCCATTTCAAATGCATTTTGCGCATACATGAAATGAACACATTTTTCTCCAAAACTATAACACATGCAAGCTTGTCCTGTTTGGTGGAGATGATATTTAATAAAATAAGTAGAAATCCACTAAAAGTTTTGTTTGGTTATCTTGCAATCCCGAGATAATCGTCTCCATGCTCCAAATCCATTTTAAAGCCATTTTTAAGGCATTTCGCGCATACATGAAATGAACACATTTTTCTCCAAAACTATAACAGATGCAAGCTTGTCCTGTTTGGTGGAGATGATATTTAATAAAATAAGTAGAAATCCACTAAAAGTTTTGTTTGGTTATCTTGCAATCCCGAGATAATCGTCTCCATGCTCCAAATCCATTTTAAAGCCATTTTTAAGGCATTTCGCGCATACATGAAATGAACACATTTTTCTCCAAAACTATAACAGATGCAAGCTTGTCCTGTTTGGTGGAGATGATATTTAATAAAATAAGTAGAAATCCACTAAAAGTTTTGTTTGGTTATCTTGCAATCCCGAGATAATCGTCTCCATGCTCCAAATCCATTTTAAAGCCATTTTTAAGGCATTTCGCGCATACATGAAATAAACACATTTTTCTCCAAAACTATAACAGATGCAAGCTTGTCCTGTTTGGTGGAGATGATATTTAATAAAATAAGTAGAAATCCACTAAAAGTTTTGTTTGGTTATATTGCAATCCCGAGATAATCGTCTCCATGCTCCAAATCCATTTTAAAGCCATTTTTAAGGCATTTCGCGCATACATGAAATGAACACATTTTTCTCCAAAACTATAACAGATGCAAGCTTGTCCTGTTTGGTGGAGATAATATTTAATAAAATAAGTAGAAATCTACTAAAAGTTTCGTTTGTTTATATTGCCATCCTGAGATAATCGTCTCCATGCTCCAAATCCATTTTAAAGCCATTTCAAAGGCATTTTGCGCATACATGAAATGAACACATTTTTCTCCAAAACTATAACACATGCAAGCTTGTCCTGTTTGGTGGAGATGATATTTAATAAAATAAGTAGAAATCCTTTAAAAGTTTTGTTTGGTTATCTTGCAATCCCGAGATAATCGTCTCCATGCTCCAAATCCATTTTAAAGCCATTTTTAAGGCATTTCGCGCATACATGAAATGAACACATTTTTCTCTAAAACTATAACAGATGCAAGCTTGTCCTGTTTGGTGGAGATGATATTTAATAAAATAAGTAGAAATCCACTAAAAGTTTTGTTTGGTTATCTTGCAATCCCGAGATAATCGTCTCCATGCTCCAAATCCATTTTAAAGCCATTTTTAAGGCATTTCGCGCATACATGAAATGAACACATTTTTCTCCAAAACTATAACAGATGCAAGCTTGTCCTGTTTGGTGGAGATGATATTTAATAAAATAAGTAGAAATCCACTAAAAGTTTTGTTTGGTTATCTTGCAATCCCGAGATAATCGTCTCCATGCTCCAAATCCATTTTAAAGCCATTTCAAAGGCATTTTGCGCATACATGAAATGAACACATTTTTCTCCAAAACTATAACACATGCAAGCTTGTCCTGTTTGGTGGAGATGATATTTAATAAAATAAGTAGAAAACCACTAAAAGTTTTGTTTGGTTATCTTGCAATCCCGAGATAATCGTCTCCATGCTCCAAATCCATTTTAAAGCCATTTTTAAGGCATTTCGCGCATACATGAAATGAACACATTTTTCTCCAAAACTATAACAGATGCAAGCTTGTCCTGTTTGGTGGAGATGATATTTAATAAAATAAGTAGAAATCCACTAAAAGTTTTGTTTGGTTATCTTGCAATCCCGAGATAATCGTCTCCATGCTCCAAATCCATTTTAAAGCCATTTCAAAGGCATTTTGCGCATACATGAAATGAACACATTTTTCTCCAAAACTATAACACATGCAAGCTTGTCCTGTTTGGTGGAGATGATATTTAATAAAATAAGTAGAAATCCACTAAAAGTTTTGTTTGGTTATCTTGCAATCCCGAGATAATCGTCTCCATGCTCCAAATCCATTTTAAAGCCATTTTTAAGGCATTTCGCGCATACATGAAATGAACACATTTTTCTCCAAAACTATAACAGATGCAAGCTTGTCCTGTTTGGTGGAGATGATATTTAATAAAATAAGTAGAAATCCACTAAAAGTTTTGTTTGGTTATTTTGCAATCCCGAGATAATCGTCTCCATGCTCCAAATCCATTTTAAAGCCATTTTTAAGGCATTTCGCGCATACATGAAATGAACACATTTTTCTCCAAAACTATAACAGATGCAAGCTTGTCCTGTTTGGTGGAGATGATATTTAATAAAATAAGTAGAAATCCACTAAAAGTTTTGTTTGGTTATCTTGCAATCCCGAGATAATCGTCTCCATGCTCCAAATCCATTTTAAAGCCATTTTTAAGGCATTTCGCGCATACATGAAATGAACACATTTTTCTCCAAAACTATAACAGATGCAAGCTTGTCCTGTTTGGTGGAGATGATATTTAATAAAATAAGTAGAAATCCACTAAAAGTTTTGTTTGGTTATCTTGCAATCCCGAGATAATCGTCTCCATGCTCCAAATCCATTTTAAAGCCATTTTTAAGGCATTTCGCGCATACATGAAATGAACACATTTTTCTCCAAAACTATAACAGATGCAAGCTTGTCCTGTTTGGTGGAGATGATATTTAATAAAATAAGTAGAAATCCACTAAAAGTTTTGTTTGGTTATCTTGCAATCCCGAGATAATCGTCTCCATGCTCCAAATCCATTTTAAAGCCATTTTTAAGGCATTTCGCGCATACATGAAATGAACACATTTTTCTCCAAAACTATAACAGATGCAAGCTTGTCCTGTTTGGTGGAGATGATATTTAATAAAATAAGTAGAAATCACTAAAAGTTTCGTTTGGTTATATTGCCATCCTGAGATAATCGTCTCCATGCTCCAAATCCATTTTAAAGCCATTTCAAAGGCATTTTGCGCATACATGAAATGAACACATTTTTCTCCAAAACTATAACACATGCAAGCTTGTCCTGTTTGGTGGAGATGATATTTAATAAAATAAGTAGAAAACCACTAAAAGTTTTGTTTGGTTATCTTGCAATCCCGAGATAATCGTCTCCATGCTCCAAATCCATTTTAAAGCCATTTTTAAGGCATTTCGCGCATACATGAAATGAACACATTTTTCTCCAAAACTATAACAGATGCAAGCTTGTCCTGTTTGGTGGAGATGATATTTAATAAAATAAGTAGAAATCCACTAAAAGTTTTGTTTGGTTATCTTGCAATCCCGAGATAATCGTCTCCATGCTCCAAATCCATTTTAAAGCCATTTTAAGGCATTTGCGCATACATGAAATGAACACATTTTTCTCCAAAACTATAACAGATGCAAGCTTGTCCTGTTTGGTGGAGATGATAT
The DNA here is from genome assembly GCF_048569485.1 of Anomaloglossus baeobatrachus. Classification (NCBI taxonomy): domain Eukaryota; kingdom Metazoa; phylum Chordata; class Amphibia; order Anura; family Aromobatidae; genus Anomaloglossus; species Anomaloglossus baeobatrachus. The sequence continues at coordinate 9,995 of NW_027443340.1, read as the reverse complement.
TTAATAAAATAAGTAGAAATCCACTAAAAGTTTTGTTTGGTTATCTTGCAATCCCGAGATAATCGTCTCCATGCTCCAAATCCATTTTAAAGCCATTTTTAAGGCATTTCGCGCATACATGAAATGAACACATTTTTCTCCAAAACTATAACAGATGCAAGCTTGTCCTGTTTGGTGGAGATGATATTTAATAAAATAAGTAGAAATCCACTAAAAGTTTTGTTTGGTTATCTTGCAATCCCGAGATAATCGTCTCCATGCTCCAAATCCATTTTAAAGCCATTTTTAAGGCATTTCGCGCATACATGAAATGAACACATTTTTCTCCAAAACTATAACAGATGCAAGCTTGTCCTGTTTGGTGGAGATGATATTTAATAAAATAAGTAGAAATCCACTAAAAGTTTTGTTTGGTTATCTTGCAATCCCGAGATAATCGTCTCCATGCTCCAAATCCATTTTAAAGCCATTTTTAAGGCATTTCGCGCATACATGAAATGAACACATTTTTCTCCAAAACTATAACAGATGCAAGCTTGTCCTGTTTGGTGGAGATGATATTTAATAAAATAAGTAGAAATCCACTAAAAGTTTTGTTTGGTTATCTTGCAATCCCGAGATAATCGTCTCCATGCTCCAAATCCATTTTAAAGCCATTTTTAAGGCATTTCGCGCATACATGAAATGAACACATTTTTCTCCAAAACTATAACAGATGCAAGCTTGTCCTGTTTGGTGGAGATGATATTTAATAAAATAAGTAGAAATCCACTAAAAGTTTTGTTTGGTTATCTTGCAATCCCGAGATAATCGTCTCCATGCTCCAAATCCATTTTAAAGCCATTTTTAAGGCATTTCGCGCATACATGAAATGAACACATTTTTCTCCAAAACTATAACAGATGCAAGCTTGTCCTGTTTGGTGGAGATGATATTTAATAAAATAAGTAGAAATCCACTAAAAGTTTTGTTTGGTTATCTTGCAATCCCGAGATAATCGTCTCCATGCTCCAAATCCATTTAAAGCCATTTTTAAGGCATTTCGCGCATACATGAAATGAACACATTTTTCTCCAAAACTATAACAGATGCAAGCTTGTCCTGTTTGGTGGAGATGATATTTAATAAAATAAGTAGAAATCCACTAAAAGTTTTGTTTGGTTATCTTGCAATCCCGAGATAATCGTCTCCATGCTCCAAATCCATTTTAAAGCCATTTTTAAGGCATTTCGCGCATACATGAAATGAACACATTTTTCTCCAAAACTATAACAGATGCAAGCTTGTCCTGTTTGGTGGAGATGATATTTAATAAAATAAGTAGAAATCCACTAAAAGTTTTGTTTGGTTATCTTGCAATCCCGAGATAATCGTCTCCATGCTCCAAATCCATTTTAAAGCCATTTTTAAGGCATTTCGCGCATACATGAAATGAACACATTTTTCTCCAAAACTATAACAGATGCAAGCTTGTCCTGTTTGGTGGAGATGATATTTAATAAAATAAGTAGAAATCCACTAAAAGTTTTGTTTGGTTATCTTGCAATCCCGAGATAATCGTCTCCATGCTCCAAATCCATTTTAAAGCCATTTTTAAGGCATTTCGCGCATACATGAAATGAACACATTTTTCTCCAAAACTATAACAGATGCAAGCTTGTCCTGTTTGGTGGAGATGATATTTAATAAAATAAGTAGAAATCCACTAAAAGTTTTGTTTGGTTATCTTGCAATCCCGAGATAATCGTCTCCATGCTCCAAATCCATTTTAAAGCCATTTTTAAGGCATTTCGCGCATACATGAAATGAACACATTTTTCTCCAAAACTATAACAGATGCAAGCTTGTCCTGTTTGGTGGAGATGATATTTAATAAAATAAGTAGAAATCCACTAAAAGTTTTGTTTGGTTATCTTGCAATCCCGAGATAATCGTCTCCATGCTCCAAATCCATTTTAAAGCCATTTTTAAGGCATTTCGCGCATACATGAAATGAACACATTTTTCTCCAAAACTATAACAGATGCAAGCTTGTCCTGTTTGGTGGAGATGATATTTAATAAAATAAGTAGAAATCCACTAAAAGTTTTGTTTGGTTATCTTGCAATCCCGAGATAATCGTCTCCATGCTCCAAATCCATTTTAAAGCCATTTTTAAGGCATTTCGCGCATACATGAAATGAACACATTTTTCTCCAAAACTATAACAGATGCAAGCTTGTCCTGTTTGGTGGAGATGATATTTAATAAAATAAGTAGAAATCCACTAAAAGTTTTGTTTGGTTATCTTGCAATCCCGAGATAATCGTCTCCATGCTCCAAATCCATTTTAAAGCCATTTTTAAGGCATTTCGCGCATACATGAAATGAACACATTTTTCTCCAAAACTATAACAGATGCAAGCTTGTCCTGTTTGGTGGAGATGATATTTAATAAAATAAGTAGAAATCCACTAAAAGTTTTGTTTGGTTATCTTGCAATCCCGAGATAATCGTCTCCATGCTCCAAATCCATTTTAAAGCCATTTTTAAGGCATTTCGCGCATACATGAAATGAACACATTTTTCTCCAAAACTATAACAGATGCAAGCTTGTCCTGTTTGGTGGAGATGATATTTAATAAAATAAGTAGAAATCCACTAAAAGTTTTGTTTGGTTATCTTGCAATCCCGAGATAATCGTCTCCATGCTCCAAATCCATTTTAAAGCCATTTTTAAGGCATTTCGCGCATACATGAAATGAACACATTTTTCTCCAAAACTATAACAGATGCAAGCTTGTCCTGTTTGGTGGAGATGATATTTAATAAAATAAGTAGAAATCCACTAAAAGTTTTGTTTGGTTATCTTGCAATCCCGAGATAATCGTCTCCATGCTCCAAATCCATTTTAAAGCCATTTTTAAGGCATTTCGCGCATACATGAAATGAACACATTTTTCTCCAAAACTATAACAGATGCAAGCTTGTCCTGTTTGGTGGAGATGATATTTAATAAAATAAGTAGAAATCCACTAAAAGTTTTGTTTGGTTATCTTGCAATCCCGAGATAATCGTCTCCATGCTCCAAATCCATTTTAAAGCCATTTTTAAGGCATTTCGCGCATACATGAAATGAACACATTTTTCTCCAAAACTATAACAGATGCAAGCTTGTCCTGTTTGGTGGAGATGATATTTAATAAAATAAGTAGAAATCCACTAAAAGTTTTGTTTGGTTATCTTGCAATCCCGAGATAATCGTCTCCATGCTCCAAATCCATTTTAAAGCCATTTTTAAGGCATTTCGCGCATACATGAAATGAACACATTTTTCTCCAAAACTATAACAGATGCAAGCTTGTCCTGTTTGGTGGAGATGATATTTAATAAAATAAGTAGAAATCCACTAAAAGTTTTGTTTGGTTATCTTGCAATCCCGAGATAATCGTCTCCATGCTCCAAATCCATTTTAAAGCCATTTTTAAGGCATTTCGCGCATACATGAAATGAACACATTTTTCTCCAAAACTATAACAGATGCAAGCTTGTCCTGTTTGGTGGAGATGATATTTAATAAAATAAGTAGAAATCCACTAAAAGTTTTGTTTGGTTATCTTGCAATCCCGAGATAATCGTCTCCATGCTCCAAATCCATTTTAAAGCCATTTTTAAGGCATTTCGCGCATACATGAAATGAACACATTTTTCTCCAAAACTATAACAGATGCAAGCTTGTCCTGTTTGGTGGAGATGATATTTAATAAAATAAGTAGAAATCCACTAAAAGTTTTGTTTGGTTATCTTGCAATCCCGAGATAATCGTCTCATGCTCCAAATCCATTTTAAAGCCATTTTTAAGGCATTTCGCGCATACATGAAATGAACACATTTTTCTCCAAAACTATAACAGATGCAAGCTTGTCCTGTTTGGTGGAGATGATATTTAATAAAATAAGTAGAAATCCACTAAAAGTTTTGTTTGGTTATCTTGCAATCCCGAGATAATCGTCTCCATGCTCCAAATCCATTTTAAAGCCATTTTTAAGGCATTTCGCGCATACATGAAATGAACACATTTTTCTCCAAAACTATAACAGATGCAAGCTTGTCCTGTTTGGTGGAGATGATATTTAATAAAATAAGTAGAAATCCACTAAAAGTTTTGTTTGGTTATCTTGCAATCCCGAGATAATCGTCTCCATGCTCCAAATCCATTTTAAAGCCATTTTTAAGGCATTTCGCGCATACATGAAATGAACACATTTTTCTCCAAAACTATAACAGATGCAAGCTTGTCCTGTTTGGTGGAGATGATATTTAATAAAATAAGTAGAAATCCACTAAAAGTTTTGTTTGGTTATCTTGCAATCCCGAGATAATCGTCTCCATGCTCCAAATCCATTTTAAAGCCATTTTTAAGGCATTTCGCGCATACATGAAATGAACACATTTTTCTCCAAAACTATAACAGATGCAAGCTTGTCCTGTTTGGTGGAGATGATATTTAATAAAATAAGTAGAAATCCACTAAAAGTTTTGTTTGGTTATATTGCAATCCCGAGATAATCGTCTCCATGCTCCAAATCCATTTTAAAGCCATTTTTAAGGCATTTCGCGCATACATGAAATGAACACATTTTTCTCCAAAACTATAACAGATGCAAGCTTGTCCTGTTTGGTGGAGATGATATTTAATAAAATAAGTAGAAATCCACTAAAAGTTTTGTTTGGTTATCTTGCAATCCCGAGATAATCGTCTCCATGCTCCAAATCCATTTTAAAGCCATTTTTAAGGCATTTCGCGCATACATGAAATGAACACATTTTTCTCCAAAACTATAACAGATGCAAGCTTGTCCTGTTTGGTGGAGATGATATTTAATAAAATAAGTAGAAATCCACTAAAAGTTTTGTTTGGTTATATTGCAATCCCGAGATAATCGTCTCCATGCTCCAAATCCATTTTAAAGCCATTTTTAAGGCATTTCGCGCATACATGAAATGAACACATTTTTCTCCAAAACTATAACAGATGCAAGCTTGTCCTGTTTGGTGGAGATGATATTTAATAAAATAAGTAGAAATCCACTAAAAGTTTTGTTTGGTTATCTTGCAATCCCGAGATAATCGTCTCCATGCTCCAAATCCATTTTAAAGCCATTTTTAAGGCATTTCGCGCATACATGAAATGAACACATTTTTCTCCAAAACTATAACAGATGCAAGCTTGTCCTGTTTGGTGGAGATGATATTTAATAAAATAAGTAGAAATCCACTAAAAGTTTTGTTTGGTTATCTTGCAATCCCGAGATAATCGTCTCCATGCTCCAAATCCATTTTAAAGCCATTTTTAAGGCATTTCGCGCATACATGAAATGAACACATTTTTCTCCAAAACTATAACAGATGCAAGCTTGTCCTGTTTGGTGGAGATGATATTTAATAAAATAAGTAGAAATCCACTAAAAGTTTTGTTTGGTTATCTTGCAATCCGAGATAATCGTCTCCATGCTCCAAATCCATTTAAAGCCATTTTTAAGGCATTTCGCGCATACATGAAATGAACACATTTTTCTCCAAAACTATAACAGATGCAAGCTTGTCCTGTTTGGTGGAGATGATATTTAATAAAATAAGTAGAAATCCACTAAAAGTTTTGTTTGGTTATCTTGCAATCCCGAGATAATCGTCTCCATGCTCCAAATCCATTTTAAAGCCATTTTTAAGGCATTTCGCGCATACATGAAATGAACACATTTTTTCTCCAAAACTATAACAGATGCAAGCTTGTCCTGTTTGGTGGAGATGATATTTAATAAAATAAGTAGAAATCCACTAAAAGTTTTGTTTGGTTATCTTGCAATCCCGAGATAATCGTCTCCATGCTCCAAATCCATTTTAAAGCCATTTTTAAGGCATTTCGCGCATACATGAAATGAACACATTTTTCTCCAAAACTATAACAGATGCAAGCTTGTCCTGTTTGGTGGAGATGATATTTAATAAAATAAGTAGAAATCCACTAAAAGTTTTGTTTGGTTATCTTGCAATCCCGAGATAATCGTCTCCATGCTCCAAATCCATTTTAAAGCCATTTTTAAGGCATTTCGCGCATACATGAAATGAACACATTTTTCTCCAAAACTATAACAGATGCAAGCTTGTCCTGTTTGGTGGAGATGATATTTAATAAAATAAGTAGAAATCCACTAAAAGTTTTGTTTGGTTATATTGCAATCCCGAGATAATCGTCTCCATGCTCCAAATCCATTTTAAAGCCATTTTTAAGGCATTTCGCGCATACATGAAATGAACACATTTTTCTCCAAAACTATAACAGATGCAAGCTTGTCCTGTTTGGTGGAGATGATATTTAATAAAATAAGTAGAAATCCACTAAAAGTTTTGTTTGGTTATCTTGCAATCCCGAGATAATCGTCTCCATGCTCCAAATCCATTTTAAAGCCATTTTTAAGGCATTTCGCGCATACATGAAATGAACACATTTTTCTCCAAAACTATAACAGATGCAAGCTTGTCCTGTTTGGTGGAGATGATATTTAATAAAATAAGTAGAAATCCACTAAAAGTTTTGTTTGGTTATCTTGCAATCCCGAGATAATCGTCTCCATGCTCCAAATCCATTTTAAAGCCATTTTTAAGGCATTTCGCGCATACATGAAATGAACACATTTTTCTCCAAAACTATAACAGATGCAAGCTTGTCCTGTTTGGTGGAGATGATATTTAATAAAATAAGTAGAAATCCACTAAAAGTTTTGTTTGGTTATCTTGCAATCCCGAGATAATCGTCTCCATGCTCCAAATCCATTTTAAAGCCATTTTTAAGGCATTTCGCGCATACATGAAATGAACACATTTTTCTCCAAAACTATAACAGATGCAAGCTTGTCCTGTTTGGTGGAGATGATATTTAATAAAATAAGTAGAAATCCACTAAAAGTTTTGTTTGGTTATCTTGCAATCCCGAGATAATCGTCTCCATGCTCCAAATCCATTTTAAAGCCATTTTTAAGGCATTTCGCGCATACATGAAATGAACACATTTTTCTCCAAAACTATAACAGATGCAAGCTTGTCCTGTTTGGTGGAGATGATATTTAATAAAATAAGTAGAAATCCACTAAAAGTTTTGTTTGGTTATCTTGCAATCCCGAGATAATCGTCTCCATGCTCCAAATCCATTTTAAAGCCATTTTTAAGGCATTTCGCGCATACATGAAATGAACACATTTTTCTCCAAAACTATAACAGATGCAAGCTTGTCCTGTTTGGTGGAGATGATATTTAATAAAATAAGTAGAAATCCACTAAAAGTTTTGTTTGGTTATCTTGCAATCCCGAGATAATCGTCTCCATGCTCCAAATCCATTTTAAAGCCATTTTTAAGGCATTTCGCGCATACATGAAATGAACACATTTTTCTCCAAAACTATAACAGATGCAAGCTTGTCCTGTTTGGTGGAGATGATATTTAATAAAATAAGTAGAAATCCACTAAAAGTTTTGTTTGGTTATCTTGCAATCCCGAGATAATCGTCTCCATGCTCCAAATCCATTTTAAAGCCATTTTTAAGGCATTTCGCGCATACATGAAATGAACACATTTTTCTCCAAAACTATAACAGATGCAAGCTTGTCCTGTTTGGTGGAGATGATATTTAATAAAATAAGTAGAAATCCACTAAAAGTTTTGTTTGGTTATCTTGCAATCCCGAGATAATCGTCTCCATGCTCCAAATCCATTTTAAAGCCATTTTTAAGGCATTTCGCGCATACATGAAATGAACACATTTTTCTCCAAAACTATAACAGATGCAAGCTTGTCCTGTTTGGTGGAGATGATATTTAATAAAATAAGTAGAAATCCACTAAAAGTTTTGTTTGGTTATCTTGCAATCCCGAGATAATCGTCTCCATGCTCCAATCCATTTTAAAGCCATTTTTAAGGCATTTCGCGCATACATGAAATGAACACATTTTTCTCCAAAACTATAACAGATGCAAGCTTGTCCTGTTTGGTGGAGATGATATTTAATAAAATAAGTAGAAATCCACTAAAAGTTTTGTTTGGTTATCTTGCAATCCCGAGATAATCGTCTCCATGCTCCAAATCCATTTTAAAGCCATTTTTAAGGCATTTCGCGCATACATGAAATGAACACATTTTTCTCCAAAACTATAACAGATGCAAGCTTGTCCTGTTTGGTGGAGATGATATTTAATAAAATAAGTAGAAATCACTAAAAGTTTTGTTTGGTTATCTTGCAATCCCGAGATAATCGTCTCCATGCTCCAAATCCATTTTAAAGCCATTTTTAAGGCATTTCGCGCATACATGAAATGAACACATTTTTCTCCAAAACTATAACAGATGCAAGCTTGTCCTGTTGGTGGAGATGATATTTAATAAAATAAGTAGAAATCCACTAAAAGTTTTGTTTGGTTATCTTGCAATCCCGAGATAATCGTCTCCATGCTCCAAATCCATTTTAAAGCCATTTTTAAGGCATTTCGCGCATACATGAAATGAACACATTTTTCTCCAAAACTATAACAGATGCAAGCTTGTCCTGTTTGGTGGAGATGATATTTAATAAAATAAGTAGAAATCCACTAAAAGTTTTGTTTGGTTATCTTGCAATCCCGAGATAATCGTCTCCATGCTCCAAATCCATTTTAAAGCCATTTTTAAGGCATTTCGCGCATACATGAAATGAACACATTTTTCTCCAAAACTATAACAGATGCAAGCTTGTCCTGTTTGGTGGAGATGATATTTAATAAAATAAGTAGAAATCCACTAAAAGTTTTGTTTGGTTATCTTGCAATCCCGAGATAATCGTCTCCATGCTCCAAATCCATTTTAAAGCCATTTTTAAGGCATTTCGCGCATACATGAAATGAACACATTTTTCTCCAAAACTATAACAGATGCAAGCTTGTCCTGTTTGGTGGAGATGATATTTAATAAAATAAGTAGAAATCCACTAAAAGTTTTGTTTGGTTATCTTGCAATCCCGAGATAATCGTCTCCATGCTCCAAATCCATTTTAAAGCCATTTTTAAGGCATTTCGCGCATACATGAAATGAACACATTTTTCTCCAAAACTATAACAGATGCAAGCTTGTCCTGTTTGGTGGAGATGATATTTAATAAAATAAGTAGAAATCCACTAAAAGTTTTGTTTGGTTATCTTGCAATCCCGAGATAATCGTCTCCATGCTCCAAATCCATTTTAAAGCCATTTTTAAGGCATTTCGCGCATACATGAAATGAACACATTTTTCTCCAAAACTATAACAGATGCAAGCTTGTCCTGTTTGGTGGAGATGATATTTAATAAAATAAGTAGAAATCCACTAAAAGTTTTGTTTGGTTATCTTGCAATCCCGAGATAATCGTCTCCATGCTCCAAATCCATTTTAAAGCCATTTTTAAGGCATTTCGCGCATACATGAAATGAACACATTTTTCTCCAAAACTATAACAGATGCAAGCTTGTCCTGTTTGGTGGAGATGATATTTAATAAAATAAGTAGAAATCCACTAAACGTTTTGTTTGGTTATCTTGCAATCCCGAGATAATCGTCTCCATGCTCCAAATCCATTTTAAAGCCATTTTTAAGGCATTTCGCGCATACATGAAATGAACACATTTTTCTCCAAAACTATAACAGATGCAAGCTTGTCCTGTTTGGTGGAGATGATATTTAATAAATAAGTAGAAAATCCACTAAAAGTTTTGTTTGGTTATCTTGCAATCCCGAGATAATCGTCTCCATGCTCCAAATCCATTTTAAAGCCATTTTTAAGGCATTTCGCGCATACATGAAATGAACACATTTTTCTCCAAAACTATAACAGATGCAAGCTTGTCCTGTTTGGTGGAGATGATATTTAATAAAATAAGTAGAAATCCACTAAAAGTTTGTTTGGTTATCTTGCAATCCCGAGATAATCGTCTCCATGCTCCAAATCCATTTTAAA